>NC_069505.1:564879521-565009521 GCF_027579735.1 Bombina bombina
TATTGTGCACAAACATATCATGCAACATGTTTCACGGTTCACACCGTTTCATCAGGCATGTATTCTATTCAAAATTCTTCCCTTAAATAAGACTACGCTACCTGTCCCCACCCACTCCAACCAACAAACAAACCAATCAGTGTGCCCTTTGTCTAATTGGTAATTGAATTGTAGCACCTGGATAACTCCTATGGTTTATGTGTGTAAATAGAATTAATATATGATCTATGTATATATATATATATATATATATATACACACACACACATACACACATACACACATACACACAAATAATAGAGATGTGTCTCTGTAAGCCTATGTGATATACACTAATATATATATGTATAAAAAGAAGTATATCTAATAAAACATCATGATGAAGTATTAATGAACTTTCTACTAAAGAAGAAATAAGTGTGAGCTGACTCGCAGCTTATTACCAAATTGACTTTGGTTACATAGACAGGTATTGACTGGTCCTATATGAGTGTAATGGTTAAAAGTTGCCAAAATGAAAATCAAGTGGTGGAGGGAAAAAAGTTGTGAACATTAAACTAATATCGGTAAATGTTTGGCGAGAAAAGCCGATAATAGAGACACATCTCTATTATTTGTGTGTATGTGTGTATGTGTGTATGTGTGTGTGTGTATATATATATATATATACATATATATATATATATATATATATATATATATACATAGATCATATATTAATTCTATTTACACACATAAACCATAGGAGTTATCCATGTGCTACAATTCAATTACCAATTAGACAAAGGGCACACTGATTGGTTTGTTTGTTGGTTGGAGTGGGTGGGGACAGGTAGCGTAGTCTTATTTAAGGAAAGAATTTTGAATAGAATACATGCCTGATGAAACGGTGTGAACCATGAAACATGTTGCATGATATGTTTGTTCACAATATAGCATGAGCTGTTGTTTTTTATTACTGTTTTAATTGTTATTAAACTCATTTTTAATCATATACTCTCATTGCTGAGTGCATTATTCTACGCTACCTGTGGACGCTGCTCTATCCAGGGTTTCCTGATTCTGCCTTGTTCAGCTAGCTGGTCTGCTGTGAAAATCAGCCTGCATCTATGGGCACATTGGAGTGCCGCTACAGAATGCGAGTACCCTGCATTTGTTTGTACTCCCCTCTTGCTGTTGATTGATTCACACATATGGCGCCTCTTTCCTGGTCTTGCTTTCAGAGTTGTCAACCTTCTTATGGTGAAGATTGAGTGCTGCCCTCGTCTTGTGGTCTATTCCTTTGGATCCTACTTCTCACCACTCCTCACATACTCTGCATAATCACCAAGGACTGTGATACTTATTGGTGACTATATCTAACCATTATCGTTATATTATTGGATATTCCACAACACACTAGCGCCTCCTATAGGGTTTGTACCCTTTTTCTTTAAGAATGTAAGTTTAGATGCCGGCCCATTTTTTGGTGAACAACCTGGGTTGTTCTAGATGATTGGTGGATAAATTCACCCACCAATAAACAAGTGCTGTCCATGGTGCTGAACCAAAAATTGGCTGTCTCCTTAGCTTAGATGCCATCTTTTTAAAATAAAGATAGCAAGAGAACGAATAAAAAGGGATAATAGGAGTAAATTAGAAAGTTACTTAAAATTGCTATGCAAAGCAGAATACACACATTAACACGGTCCAGAAGCGCCATTGACTTCTCTGGGCTGGGTCTCTGGGTGGTCCAGTAAGTCAAAATTTCAATAAGTTTTTGGAAAAACAGCCATCGTGTTCTCCGGGCCAAAGAGGAAAAGGACCATCCAAGCTGTTATCAATGTCAGGTCTAAAAGCTAGTGTCTGTCATGGTATGGGGGAGTGTCAGTGCCCATGGCATGGGTAACTTGCACATCTGTGAGGGCACCATTAATGCAGAAAGATATGTATGAATTTTGGAGCAACATATGCTGCCATCAAGACGTTGTCTTTTCCAGGGACGTCCTTGCATTTTCCAGCAGGACAACACCAAACTACATACTGCCCGGATTTCAAGTGCATGATTGCTTAAGCAGAGAGTGCGGGTGCTAGCATGGCCTGCCTGCAGTCCTAACCTGTCTCCGATTGAGAATGTGTGGTGCATTTTGAAGCGCAAAACAAGGCAACGAAGGCCCCGTACAAATGCGCAGATGAAAACATGCAAGATGGATGAATGGGTGGAAAATCCACTTGCTAAACTTAACAAACTGGTGTCTTCAGTGCCCAAATGCTTGATGGTGATGTTACACAGTGGTAAACAGTTAACTGACCCAACTTTTTTGAACGTGTTGCAGTCATCAGATTTGAAATGAGTGTATATTTTCAAAAAATACATTAAATTCACAAAGTAAAACATCAAATGATGTGTTAATAATGTGTTTTCAATATAGAACAGGGTGAAATGAATTTTCAAATAACTATTTTTGTTTGTCTTTTTGCATTTTCCCTACGGTCCCAAATTTTTCGGAATTGGGGTTGTATAATATGTGGCTATACAATTTATTATTGTATTCTTTCTACTTGTATTATCAAATGTAAATAACTTTGCACTGTATATTGGTATATGAAACTTTTCCATCAGAAAATATTTTTACACCAGTTTTAACCTCTTAAAAACTCAAAAAGGTACATCTTAAATCACACACCTGGACTGTTTGTTTACCAAACATTTAACAAATGCACATTTAAGCTATAAAACATAATTACACATAAAATGGTTGACAAAAACTATTTATTATAAAAATATCCACCAATAGGGGGTGCCAAAAATATACTGTACATGAAACAAATGACAAAATGTGTCCAAATTTTAGTCCAAATCAATTAGGTGACCACTTCAATGAGATGTTCACAAATAGTGATATTCGATCTAAACCGACAGCTCTTCTAAAATTTCATCTTTAAGGGGACACAAAACCCAATTTTTTTTCATAATTCAGATAGAGCACACAGTGTTAAGAAACGTTCTAATTTACTCCTATTATCATTTTGTCTTCGTTCTCTTGGTATCTTTATTTGAAAAAGCAGGAATGTAAAGCTTAGAAGCCGGCCCTTTTTTGGTTCAGCACCTGGGTAGAGCTAAATGTAGCCACCAATCAGCAAGTGCTACCCAGGTGCTGAAACAAAAATTATTTACCGTAAATATTTCACTTTCCATTGTTCTGCACATAGCAGAATATGTTCTATGTATTTATAAATAGATATTCCTATATATCTCTGTATATATCTATATTTATATATTTACATAGTAAATAAATCATTGTGTAGTTCATTTAACAAATCTAAACAAGTCAGGAGGCTTTCCCACAGAAAACCTCTGGATACAGACCAGCGAGATTACGAGTTTTGCGGTAACAGGGGTGCGGTGCTAACGAGCAGTTTCAGCTCACTGCTCACCTACAAACAACAATGGTATTACGGGTTTTTTTCAACCCGGCGTTAGCCTCTAAAAAGTGAGCAGAGAGCAAAATTTAGCTCCACATCTCACTGTAATACCAGCGCTGCTTACGGTAGCTGTGAGCTGGCTAAACGTGCTCGTGCACGATTTCCCCATAGGAATCAATGGGGCAGAATCTGCTGGAAAAAAAACTAACACCTGCAAAAAAGCAGCGTTCAGCTCCTAACGCAGCCCCATTGATTCCTATAGGGAAAGTAAATTTATGTCTACACCTAACACCCTAACATGAACCGCGAGTCTAAACACCCCTAATCTTACACTTATTAACCCCTAATCTGCCGCCTCCGACATCGCCGACACCTGCATTATATTATTAAACCCTAATCTGCCGCTCCGGACACTGCCGCCACCTACATTATACTAATGAACCCCTAATCTGCTGCCCCCAACATCGCCGAACCCTACATTTTATTTATTAACCCCTACTCTGCCACCCCCAATGTCGCCGCCACCTACCTCCACTTATTAACCCCTAATCTGCCACACCCAACATCGCCGCCACTATAATAAATATATTAACCCCTAAACCTAAGTCTAACCCTAACCCTAGCCCCCCCTAACTTAAATATAATTTAAAATAATCTAAATAAAATTACTACAATTAAATTAATTATTCCTATTTAAACCGAAATACTTACCTGTAAAATAAACCCTAAGATAGCTACAATATAACTAATAGTTACATTGTAGCTATCTTAGGATTTATTTTTATTTTACAGGCAACTTTGTATTTATTTTAACTAGGTAGAATAGTTATTAAATAGTTATTAACTATTTAATAACCACATAGCTAAAATAAGTACAAATTTATCTGTAAAATAAACCCTAACCTAAGTTACAATTACACCTAACACTACACTATAATTAAATTAATTACCTAAACTAACTACAATTAAATACAATTAAATTAAATAAACTAAAGTACGAAAAAATAATAAAATAATTACAAGAATTTTAAACTAATTACACCTAATCTAATTCCCCTAATAAAATAAAAAAGCCCCCCAAAATAATAAAAATCCCTACCCTATACTAAATTACAAATAGCCCTTAAAAGGGCCCTTTGCGGGGCATTGCCCCAAAGTAATCAGCTCTTTTACCTGTAAAAAAATACAATACCCCCCCCCAACATTACATCCTACCACCCACACACCCAACCCTACTCTAAAACCCACCCAATCCCCCCTTAATAAAACCTAACACTAACCCCTTGAAGATCACCCTACCTTGAGACGTCTTCACCCAACCGAGCAGAAGTGGTGCTCCAGAGGGGCAGAAGTCTTCATCCGATCCGGGCAAAAGAGGACCTCCAGACAGGCAGAATTCTTCATCCAGGCGGCATCTTCTATCTAGAATCCTATCAGCCAATCGGAATTCTAGGGACGCCATCTTGGATGACGTCATTTAAAGAAACCGTCATTCGTCGGGTAGTCGTCGGTCTGGATGGATGCTCCGCGTCGGATGTCTTCAAGATGGAGCCACTCGTCGGATAGATGAAGATAGAAAATGCCGCCTGGATGAAGACTTCTGCCCGTCTGGAGGACATCTTCTGCCCGAATCGGATGAAGACTTCTGCCCCTCTGGAGGACCACTTCTGCCCAGTTGGGTGAAGACGTCTCAAGGTAGGGTGATCTTCAAGGGGTTAGTGTTAGGTTTTATTAAGGGGGGATTGGGTGGGTTTTAGAGAAGGGTTGGGTGTGTGGGTGGTGGGTTGTAATGTTGGGGGGTATTGTATTTATTTTACAGGTAAAAGAGATGATTACTTTGGGGCAATGCCTCGCAAAAAAAGCCCTTTTAAGGGCTATTTGTAATTTAGTATAGGGTAGGGATTTTTTATTTTTGGGGGGGCTTTTTTTATTTTATTAGGGGTATTAGATTAGGTGTAATTAGTTTAAAATCCTTGTAATTATTTTATTTTTTTCTGTAATTTAGTTTTTTGTTTTTTTTCGTACTTTAGTTTATTTAATTTAATTGTAATTAATTGTAGTTAATTTAGGAAATTATTTTAATTATAGTGTAGTATTCGGTGTAATTGTAATTTAGGTTAGGATTTATTTTACAGGTAAATTTGTCTTTATTTTAACTAGGTAGTTATTAAATAGTTAATAACTATTTAATAACTATTGTACCTAGTTAAAATAAATACAAAGTTGCCTATAAAATAAAAATAAACCCTAAGCTAGCTACAATGTAACTATTAGTTATATTGTAGCTAGCTTAGGGTATATTTTATAGGTAAGTATTTAGTTCTAAATAGGAAAAAATTAGTTAATTGTAGTAATTTTATTTCATTTTATTTAAATTATATTTAAGTTAGGGGGGTGTTAGGGTTAGGGTTAGACTTAGGTTTAGGGGTTAATACATTTAATATAGTTGCGGCGACATTGGGGGCGGCAAATTAGGGGTTAATAAATGTAGGTAGGTGTTGGCGATGTTAGGGACGGCAGATTAGGGGTTAATATAATTTAACTAGTGTTTGCGAGGTGGGAGTGCGGCAGTTTAGGGGTTAATATATTTATTATAGTGGCGGCGATGTCCGGTCGGCTGATTAGGGGTTAAAAAAATTATTTAAGTGTTTGCGATGTGGGGGGGAGGCTCGGTTTAGGGGTTAATAGGTAGTTTATGGGTGTTAGTGTACTTTGTAGCACTTTAGTTAAGAGTTTTATGTTATGGCGTTAGCCCATAAAACTCTTAACTACTGACTTTTAGATGCGGTAGGAGTCTTGACAGGAGAGGGTCTACCGCTCACTTCTTCCAAGACTCGTAATACCGGGGCTAGGAAAATCCCATTGAAAAGATAGGATACGCAATTGACGTAAGGGGATTTGTGATATGCTCAAGTCGCAGAAGAAAGTCCACCTGTACCTGCCAGACTCGTAATACCAGCGGGCGTTAAAAAGCAGCATGGGACCTTTTTATGGTTATGTCCTTAGCCTAATGGATGTCTACAGACATTTACTTTTCCCTTTTTCAGGACTTTATACATTTATTTTACTGCTTACAACTATTCCAGGCTTATGTGGGTTAGATCACCTGTGCAACTCAGAAGTCATCATTTGGAATGTTTATATTAAATCACAGACCTGCCAACTCACACGGTCTGGCCGTGTGACATATGATTTGTTGTGTTTTTTCATGGTTACCCGGTGATCTACATATAACCCACGGTGTGCAGGGGACCAGTGAGAATCACTAGGAGGCAGCAGTGAGGAAGATAAAAAAGAGGAGCAACAGTGTGGATCAGGTCCGCCAGACCTCGCTCTCCATATTCAGCTACATATATATATGCAATGCCGCCCCCTGCAGATTCGCGGCCAATCAGCCGCCAGCAGGGAGGTGTCAATCAACCCGATCGTATTGGATCGGGTTGATTTCCGGCGATGTTTGTCCGCCGCCTCAGAGCACGCCGACAGGTTATGGAGCAGCGGTCTTTAGCCCGCGGCTTCATAACTGGTGTTTCTGGTGAGCCTGCAGGCTCGCCAGAAACACGGGCCCTCAAGCTCCATCCGGAGCTTGATAAATGGGCCCCTAAGTCTGAAGTTTATATCTGTAACACTGTTTGTAAATTTTATTTTAAAGATAGGAAGCATCTGAATTTTTTTTTATCAGATAAAAAAATAAAAAAAAATAATCGTCTGACTAATCAATTATGAAAATAATCATTAGCTGCAGACCTGTTTCACAGTTTAAAAGTCCGAACGTTAAATGCCAACATTATATGCTATCGGCATTTAACGATGTTGGGCGGACATGTCGGCTCGGCACTTGTTAAATTGACCCTGAAGAGTATCATAACTAAACAATATATATAACAGTATTATGGTGTATACCGTCCCTTTAAGCTCCATTCTAGTCAATGGAGTTCTATATACCTTGTAAACAGTCAAATCTCAGTGAGTAGGAGGAGTTCGGCTGTGAAGGAAACTGGCCTCACAAAACCCCATTCAAAACCTTACAGAACAATGAAATGACAACAAATACTTTACAATTTACTTCTATTATCAAATGTTCTTAATTTTCTTGTTTTCCTTTGTTAAAAAGCAGGAAAGGTAAGTTTAGGAGTGTGCACGTGTCTGCAGTACTGTTCACCTGAAACTGTGCTTAATCAAATGTGCGAAAGCTGAAGCTGCATTAGGAATACGTTAAATTCCTATGTTCTTCCCTTAGAAGAAAATATTATGTATATACAGTATATATGTATGTATGTATGTATGTATATATATATATATATATATATATATATATATTTATATTTATATATCACACAAACCAATTGAGCTGTGCTCGACTTAATGCACAATATATGTTATTTATCTTTCATATATACTTTTACTAATGTCTATATCAAAATGGACCACAATGTACCTAGTACAAAATGGTACCTCCTCACAATAGTTCTTAATTCCAAATACAATGTTTGCACATACATACAATTGTGCACTAGTGATGTCGCGAACCAAAAAATTTTGGTTCGCGAACGGCGGAGTCGAACTTCCGCTACTGTTCGCGAACCGGCAAACCGGGCGAACCGCCATTGACTTCAATAGGCAGGCGAACTTTAAAACCCACAGGGACTCTTTTTGGCCACAATAGTGATAGAAAAGTTGTTTCAAGGGGACTAACACCTGGACTGTGGCATGCCGGAGGGGGATCCATGGCAAAACTCCCACGGAAAATTACATAGTTGATGCAGAGTCTGGTTTTAAGCCATAAAGGGCCTAAATCACCTATCAGGTAGTGTAAGGGTTATGCCCGCTTCACAGTGACAGACCAAACTCCCCATGTAACGCACCGCAAACAACCGCAAACAGTCCATTTGCACAACCAAGAGATAGATAGATTTGATAGATAGATACATAGATTACATAGATCAATAGATGCAATATACATATGATAGATACAAATTACATAGATCAATAGATGCAATATACATTTGATAGATACGAATTACATAGATCAATAGATGCAATATACATATGATAGATACAAATTACATAGATCAATAGATGCAATATACATTGGATAGATACAAATTACATAGATCAATAGATGCAATATACATTTGATAGATACGAATTACATAGATCAATAGATGCAATATACATTTTATAGATACGAATTACATAGTTCAATAGATGCAATATACATTTGATAGATATGAATTACATAGATCAATAGATGCAATATACATTTGATAGATATGAATTACATAGATCAATAGATGCAATATACATTTGATAGATACGAATTACATAGATCAATAGATGCAATATACATTTTATAGATACGAATTACATAGATCAATAGATGCAATATACATTTGATAGATACGAATTACATAGATCAATAGATGCAATATACATTTGATAGATACGAATTACATAGATCAAAAGATTCAATATACATTTGATAGATACGAATTACATAGATCAATAGATGCAATATACATTTGATAGATACGAATTACATAGATCAATAGATGCAATATACATTTGATAGATACGAATTACATAGATCAATAGATGCAATATAGATTTGATAGATACGATTTACATAGATCAATAGATGCAATATACATTTGATATATACGAATTACATAGATCAATAGATGCAATATACATTTGATAGATATGATTGATAGTTAGATAGATTTGATAGATATATAATTTCCCAGACAGAGAATTACAAGACGTGTGGTCTGGGACCCATGGTAAGGTTCCCAGAGGCAGTTGCGGCGCTAGGGGACGTGTATATGGCATGGATTTTCGGAACCGGGAGATGGAAAAAGATGCTTGGTCGGTCCTCCTGGTTCAAATTTGGGGCACTGCACGTGCAATCTATTGTGCCACCAGATATGAGTGGTGTGTAAAGTAGTACTATTCTTAGCAGTTTAATACCTGTTACTCCCCCTATCGGGGGAGTTGTATATGGCATGGATTTTAGGAACCGGGAGATGGAAAAATATGCTTGGTCGGTCCTCCTACTTCAAATTTGGCCGAAACACAAGTGGCTGTCACAAAACAGTCCGGCCACGAGATAGATAGATTTGATAGATAGATACATAGATTACATAGATCAATAGATGCAATATACATTAGATAGATACAAATTACATAGATCAATAGATGCAATATACATTTGATAGATACGAATTACATAGATCAATAGATGCATTATACATATGATAGATACAAATTACATAGATCAATAGATGCAATGTACATTTGATAGATACGAATTACATAGATCAATAGATGCAATATACATTTGATAGATACGAATTACATAGATCAATAGATGCAATATACGTTTGATAAATACAAATTACATAGATCAATAGATGCAATATACATTTGATAGATACGATTTACATAGATCAATAGATGCAATATACATTTGATAGATAGAATAACACTAGCAGACTGATGTAAAAGGTTTTTTTTTAATAAATTTACACTAATGTTACTACAGATATGAGTGGTGGCACTGAGGATGGAAGTAGGCACAGTATATGCTGTGAGCCTGACACACAGGCTGGCACTAGTGGCAGGCTGGCCTTGCAACTAAAATTAAATAACACTAGCAGACTGATGTAAAAGTTTTTTTTTTTTTTAATTTACACTAATGTTACAACAGATATGAGTGGTGGCACTGAGGATGCAAGTAGGCACAGTATATGCTGTGAGCCTGACACACAGGCTGGCACTAGTGGCAGGCTGGCCTGGCAACTAAAATTAAATAACACTAGCAGACTGATGTAAAAGTTTTTTTTAAAAAAAAATTACACTAATGTTACAACAGATATGAGTGGTGGCACTGAGGCT
Organism: Bombina bombina; assembly: GCF_027579735.1. Lineage (NCBI taxonomy): Eukaryota > Metazoa > Chordata > Amphibia > Anura > Bombinatoridae > Bombina > Bombina bombina. The sequence continues at coordinate 564,889,824 of NC_069505.1, forward strand.
GGCAGTGGCAGGCTGGCCTGGCAACTGAAATTAGATTACACTAGCAGACTGATGTAAAAGTTTTTTTTTTTAAAAAAAATTAAACTAATGTTACAACAGATATGAGTGGTGGCACAGAGCAATTAGGCACAGTAAATGCTGTGAGCCTGATACACAGGCCTGCTGGCAACTGAAATTAGATTACACTAGCAAACTGATGTAAAAGTTTTTTTTTTTTAAATTTACACTAATGTTACACCAGATATGAGTGGTGACAGTGAGCAAGTAGGCACAGTATATGCTGTGAGCCTCACACACAGGCTGAGAGGCAGGCAAATGCAATTAGATTACAAAAAAAACAGCAGAGATCAGATGAGTCCTTCAGGCCTGTAGTGGACACTGAATACACTAGCCTAGCTATCAATTTCCCTATAAAATCAGCAGCAACTACACTATCCCTCCTCTCACTAAGAATGCAGGATCAGAATGAATCTAAAATGGCTGCTGCCCAGGAGCTGGGAGGGTCTGGGAGGGAGTGTCTGCTGCTGATTGGCTGAAATGTGTCTGCAGACTGTGAGATACAGGGTCAAAGTTTACTCAATGATGACAAATAGGGGGCGGATCGAACATCGCATATGTTTGCCTGCCGCGGCGAACACATACAAGCTAAGATCGCCGGGAACTGTTCTCCAGCGAACTGTTCGCGACATCACTATTGTGCACAGGTGTATCTAAAAAGTACTATAATTGCTACATAAAAAAATGAATACACACTACCACTTAACATAAAATACACAAAAACATAAATACATACATTTATATTCATACAAACATTCATTTGTATGTAAACAAAATCAATTCATATAAATAATTCAAAAATAGATAAGACCACTTAATTACCTCACATTCATGACTCAGGGAGTATGGTATATGTTTTTGAATTCAAATCTTAGTACTTAAGTTTCAGTTTATTTCTCCCTTGGCTGTGAATCTTTGGTGCTGCTTTAACATTCACTGAGTGCAAGGATTACTCAGGCTTTAGAGTTACTGAAAAAGAAGAGCACAAAGCAAATCCCAGATTCAAGGTAAAATGTTTTTCACTTTATTTTGTGCACACAGTCTATTGCACTTACAAGAGATGAATTAAAAATTGCCTTATACGTGAGTCTCTCTGCTCCACACACTTCAGCAGGTAGCGACCTCTGCTTCACTCGCGGCTCTGTGTGTTCCCGGACTCTCTCCAAACGTACAGGGAGTGCAGAATTATTAGGCAAGTTGTATTTTTGAGGATTAATTTTATTATTGAACAACAACCATGTTCTCAATGAACCCAAAAAACTCATTAATATCAAAGCTGAATATTTTTGGAAGTAGTTTTTAGTTTGTTTTTAGTTTTAGCTATTTTAGGGGGATATCTGTGTGTGCAGGTGACTATTACTGTGCATAATTATTAGGCAACTTAACAAAAAACAAATATATACCCATTTCAATTATTTATTTTTACCAGTGAAACCAATATAACATCTCAACATTCACAAATATACATTTCTGACATTCAAAAACAAAACAAAAACAAATCAGTGACCAATATAGCCACCTTTCTTTGCAAGGACACTCAAAAGCCTGCCATCCATGGATTCTGTCAGTATTTTGATCTGTTCACCATCAACATTGCGTGCAGCAGCAACCACAGCCTCCCAGACACTGTTTAGAGAGGTGTACTGTTTTCCCTCCTTGTAAATCTCACATTTGATGATGGACCACAGGTTCTCAATGGGGTTCAGATCAGGTGAACAAGGAGGCCATGTCATTAGATTTTCTTCTTTTATACCCTTTCTTGCCAGCCACGCTGTGGAGTACTTGGACGTGTGTGATGCAGCATTGTCCTGCATGAAAATCATGTTTTTCTTGAAGGATGCAGACTTCTTCCTGTACCACTGCTTGAAGAAGGTGTCTTCCAGAAACTGGCAGTAGGACTGGGAGTTGAGCTTGACTCCATCCTCAACCCGAAAAGGCCCCACAAGCTCATCTTTGATGATACCAGCCCAAACCAGTACTCCACCTCCACCTTGCTGGCGTCTGAGTCGGACTGGAGCTCTCTGCCCTTTACCAATCCAGCCACAGGCCCATCCATCTGGCCCATCAAGACTCACTCTCATTTCATCAGTCCATAAAACCTTAGAAAAATCAGTCTTGAGATATTTCTTGGCCCAGTCTTGACGTTTCAGCTTGTGTGTCTTGTTCAGTGGTGGTCGTCTTTCAGCCTTTCTTACCTTGGCCATGTCTCTGAGTATTGCACACCTTGTGCTTTTAGGCACTCCAGTGATGTTGCAGCTCTGAAATATGGCCAAACTGGTGGCAAGTGGCATCTTGGCAGCTGTACGCTTGACTTTTCTCAGTTCATGGGCAGTTATTTTGCGCCTTGGTTTTTCCACACGCTTCTTGCGACCCTGTTGACTATTTTGAATGAAACGCTTGATTGTTCGATGATCACGCTTCAGAAGCTTTGCAATTTTAAGAGTGCTGCATCCCTCTGCAAGATATCTCACTATTTTTGACTTTTCTGAGCCTGTCAAGTCCTTCTTTTGACCCATTTTGCCAAAGGAAAGGAAGTTGCCTAATAATTATGCACACCTGATATAGGGTGTTGATGTCATTAGACCACACCCCTTCTCATTACAGAGATGCACATCACCTAATATGCTTAATTGGTAGTAGGCTTTCGAGCCTATACAGCTTGGAGTAAGACAACATGCACAAAGAGGATGATGTGGTCAAAATACTCATTTGCCTAATAATTCTGCACTCCCTGTATAGACCAATAAAAACTATTGTCCAATGTAAAAGCTCATTTAAAATGTGTAATCTTTACTCTTCTTACGAGTCCAATAGCTACTGCAAGGTGATATGTAAAGATTACACATTTTAAATGAACTTTTACATTGGACAATAGTTTTTATTGGTCTATACGTTTGGAGAGAGTCCGGGAACACACAGAGCCGCAAGTAAAGCAGAGGTCGCTACCTGCTGAAGTGTGTTTAGCAGAGAGACTCACGTATAAGGCAATTTTTAATTAATCTCTTGTAAGTGCAATAGATTGTGCGCACAAAATAAAGTGAAAAACATTTTACCTTGAATCTGGGATTTGCTTTGTGCTCTTCTTTTTCAGCATATATTTATATATGTATAGATCTATAAATAAATCTTTAAGAAGATTTGCACTCTCTGGATTTAAGCACTGCAGATTTTAATGTGACGTTTCGGGGATTTCACCCCTTCCTCAGCCCTTAAACGTTTCATTAGAATTTGGAGCCCTGAAATCCAGAGAGTGTGATTCTTATTGAAGATTTATATGATTACAGCCTGCACTCTGCTTCTGAACTTTTGTGAGTGAGAGTGCACATTTTTTGACTATATATATATATATATATATATATATATACAGTCCTGAAGAGTGCACTCTCACCATCCATACAATGACCAGGCAAATATAAAAAGTAATCCAAAGCAGACATATCTATATTTAGCCACCAATGAGCAAGCGCTAACGAGATGCTGAACAAAAAATGGCTCCTAAGCTTTACATTTCTGCTTTTCAAATAAAGATATCAAGAGAACGAAGAAAAAATGATAATAGTAGTAAATTAGAAAGTTGCTTAAAATTGCTGCTCTGTCTGAATTGTTAAATAATAAAATTGGGTTTGGTTTCCCTTTAAAGGGAAAGTATGTAAGTCAAAATTAAACTTTCATAATTCAGATAGAGAATGCAATTTTAAGAAACTTTCTAATTGACTTCTATTATCTAATATGCTTCATTCTCTTGGTATCCTTAGTTTAAGGAGCAGCAATGCACTACTGAGAGCTATTTGAACACAGCAGCTAGATCTCAGTAGTGCATTGCTGCTCTTGATTCTAGCTAGGTATGCCTTTCAGCAAAGGACACCAAGAGAATGAAGCAAATGTGATATTAGAAGTAAATTGGAATGTTGTTTAAAATGTAATGCTCTTTCTATCTGGATCCAGAAAATGTTGAATTTTGTGTCCCTTTATTGTTGACTTCCATGCACCTTTAAGGATTCTAATTTTGAATTTGAAAGATTTTTTCTATAAAAATGAGAGAGCCCACTGTTGATACAGTAACCTAATGTGTGGTGGTATTTAAAGGGATGTGAAACTCATGATTCAGATAGAGCATACAGTTTTAAACAACTGTCCAAAGTATTATTTAATCTAATTTGCATCATTCTATTGTTAACCTTTGCTGAAAAGCATAACTAGGTGGTCTCATTAGCTGGGGGCTAGTGGCTTATTGGTGGCTTCACATATATGCCTCTTGCCATTGGCTCACCAATGTGTTCAGCTAGCTCCCAGTAGTGCATTGCTGCTCCTTCAGTAAAGAATACTAAGAGAATGAATCAACATTAATAAAAGAAATACATTGCGAAAGAAACATTTTGGATTTCATCTCCCTATAAGATGTTTCTTAAAAAAAAAAAAAAAACACATCACAACACTATAGAAAATTGATACAATAATCCTTGTTTGTAAATTATAAGACTGTTAGAAAGATTCAAACAGATAATCTGTATTGTTTTTAGCCTATAATGGGCATCCATACAGGTCTAGCCAAATGCATACAAGATATGATTTCTATTTCAGGAGTATGGAAGTGTAGTTTAGAGAGCTAGCTAATCATTTTTCATTAACACTATATAAAAGTTTGCATCTGCACCTGAACATATTTGAATATACTTGTGAAAATCATTAAATAGTTTCTAATTTCACATGAGATTGAAAACCATTAACACATTTGTATTATGGCTTATACAGGTTTGTAGTTTAATGTGAATACAATTTTATCTTTTAAATGAAAACCTTTTATCTACAGAGAGTTACCGTGGCAACATCAAGAGCATCTATGAATTTAGGCTATTTAATATTTTTTTAAATTTAGGGCTGCAGTAACTATATTTCCTGCCTATGTGTTCCAAATCAACAAGCAGTTTTTAAATAAAATAACTCAATAGTTCTCAACTTTTTCTAACATTTTGTGTTACCAGGGAAATAGTAGTAAAGGAATATTATCATGATAGGTGTATAAATTTCCTTCCTTCTATCTACAGTCTATCTATCTATCTATCTGTCTGTCTGTCTGTCTGTCTGTCTATCTATCTATCTATCTATCTATCTATCTATCTATCTATATATATACTGTATATTGGTGCTTGCCTCAAATTCTAATTATAAAAATGTAGTAGAGAGAAATCATTCCCCAATCTCAATACTTACTTATTGCTGGAAGCCCATTGTCCATCTATGACTTGTTAAATGGGATCATTTGTATCTTTTGATCAAATACAGTCCAATTGGTGTAGGCAAGATTTGCAAAATAAAATCTAAAATTAATTCTAAAACAATAATTTATTTATGTGAATAAAACTACATGAAATTAAAATTGTATGCTACAGATATCTGTAAAGGGTTAATGCTGTGTGCTGTGATGGAGAGCTAATTTGCATCAAACACATGAAGATATGATTTTCTGTGTGTCTTCTCTCTCTTTGCTATATCTCTTACTATGTAGTTCTCCATCAAGCAGATTTACAAGTGTTGAACAGTGAATTTGTGTGTGTGTGTATGTATTTGTATGTATGTGTGTGTATGTATATGTATGTATGTGTGTGTATATATAAATATATATATATATATATTGATACATACACTGTATATATATATATATATATATATATATGTGTGTATAATTAAATAAATAAATATATATATTAATGCACATATATATATATATATATATATATATATATATATATATATATATAGAGAGAGAGAGAGAGAGAGAGAGAGAGAGAGAGAGAGAGAGAGAGAGAGAGCGAGAGAGAGAGAGAGAGAGAGGGAGAGAGAGAGGGAGAGAGAGAGAAAGAGAAAAAAAGAGAACTAGGAGATGTGATGACAGAAAGACAAAGCACTTTAGACAGTAGATATCAAATCATCCATAATATGAAAGACTTGCCCACACTTACCTGGTAACAGGTCTATGCACTCAGTGCTTCTCTAGGCTGTGGCCAGTGAGGAGATTTTAGTATCCTTCTTGTAAGCCCAAGAAGGGATCTCATACTGAACACACAAAGTTTTTATATTGGTTGGTGTACTTGAGAGTGTGCCCCTAGATACAGTAAACGCTCTGAGGTTTAATTATGTTTGCTAAGGCTAATCACAGTACACTAGAGCTACTGAAAGCCCAAATGATTAATACTATTCTGAATGTATAATATAATAATACAATGATATTAACCATTTAAGTCTCAGGGCTTGATTTATCAAGTGTCGAGTGGACATGATTCACAATAGCGAATAATGTCTGCTGGACATCAATAAATGTGCACAGCATATGCTGTCCGCATTTATCATTGCACAATCGCCGCTAGCAGGAGCTGTTCATGAAAGTAATATTTAGCGCTCCACTTTTTTTTTTCTTTAATTTTTTTTTAGTTTTCACATTACAAACAAAATAAGAAATCATAATACATAAAAGGATTCGATAATAACAATTACATTACTTCTAAACAATATTAAATAATGCAGGTTGGTATGATAAATAACAAATAAGTAATGTACAGACGTAATTTCAAACAATACGTAGTACTGCAAATTAGTATCATAAATGTACAAATAATACATAAACAAAATACAATCCTATGACACCTAAGTTATTAGGGTAAGAGAAAAAGTTAGATAGGGCTATTTTAGATATCCTGGATACAATGTTCAATGTCCAAGTGAGCTTTCAAGTATATAGATAGCTGAGTGCTGCGCCGCTGCAAACACACTCTTATATACACCTTACTGAAACCACAGTCCCAAAAATAGCAGGAAATATCCAAACAACCTTACCAGGAAGCAGAGACCTTGTAATTCAGACCTATCGGATCTTTTTAACCGAGCTTGTCGGCGTCTCTCACCCTCTACGGCAGGCAATCTTGGCTGGGTTCGCAGATGATGCGAAATACGTGGATGACGTCACAAGAAGGGGCTGGTCACTGAGACTGTACGGAGCTTGAGCGATAGCTGAATCCTACAGCTGTGATATTCGTCGTGCTGGAAGCAAAGCCACTGATATAGGCAATTGAAAAGAAGGAATGAGGCGGCTTGCTCCAAAGTAAAACTCCAATTTATTGATGTACAGTACATTAAAATTTCAGGAGGAAACACATTGTGAGATGAGCGTAGCACCACCGGCTTAAGCGTTTCGGCTGGACGCCGTAATCATAGCCATAAGGTGCTACGCTGTACGCACAGCTTAAAAAGGCAATTAACTCTTTGCTATTGGTTAAAAGAAATTAAGATACGCCCATATCACAGGTATCGCTATGGCTGTGTTAATGACACTTAGGAATACTGAATAGCATAGTTGAATAATTTGTGTATACAGGCTTATGTTTCAGAACACAATTATATAATAAGAGAAACACAATATTAGAAAAACAAAAATTAAAAATTGCTATGAAAACATATCTGAAAACATACCTCTGATTCTGAAACATAATAAAACATTGTCTCACAAACAGTATAGTTAATAGCGGGGATGTATATATTATAAAAAATGTCTTTATATTTAGTACATAGAATAGGAAGTAGACGTGCCCAATTTTATTTATATTAGATAGATTGTATATGCATTAAGCAAAATTCATCCCAGTACCAAGTCGATGCCTACATATACTCAAACAATACAATATATGTCAAACACAATATGAACATATTAAGTATCAATGTCAGGTAACATGCCAAAACAAAATTATTATTATATTAGATAGACATATATAAGTAGTTGAAAAAAGAGTAAGGTAGAGATGTATTCCAAATATAGATAATAAAGTAGAAAAAAGGGGGGAGATAAATGTATATATATTGTTCTCAACATTGTCAACAATATGGTAAAAAAAAGGATACATAAACCCTAAATAGTAAACAATCTTTCTCTACGAATAATTACTATATGCTTAGGAATATTCCCAAAAGTTTATGAGATCATATCTCAAATTTAAACCTGATGGGATTCGAGTCCCCAAACGAAAAATCCCAAACATTTCTCTTTTAGCCAATAGGTGGTCAAGATCACCACCCCTGATGGGTGTCCTAACCTTCTCTATTACACACCATTTAAGGGTATTAAGACTGCTATTGTGGTGGATAAAAAAATGTTGTACAAGTGGAGTTGTAGATTTACCATTGGTAATGGTCAAGAAATGCTCCCTCATTCGAGAATTGATATCCCTACTGGTGAGACCCACATACTGAACCTTGCACAAAGTGCAAGTCAGAAGGCAGATCACACTAGTAGCGGTACAATTCAGGCATGATTTGATGTCAAAAACCTCCCCTGTGACTTCAGATTTAAATTCAGTAGTAACTGTTACAAAGTCACAAGGGTTACATCTTCGGTGTCCACACCTGAACATACCTAAATGACGTAACCATGAGCTAGACGTTTCTGTAGTTTATCTCAATTGTATAGGGGAAAGGATAGATGCGAGGGTGTGACATTCTCTATATGAACACATTATGCCCTTAGACACAGTTGATTGTAACACATCATCTGCTGCTAAGATTTAAAAATGTTTTTTCACAATGTTACAGATGTCAGAATACTGAGCACTGTATGTAGTTATACAATTAGTGCCCTCAAATCTATCCCCTCTAACCTTATTTCTACCTTTAAGGAGAGTTTCTCTTGATTCAGTTTGAACACACTTTCTAGCCCTTGTAATATCTTTCAAGGGATACCCTCTTTCTTTGAGTCTATGCTCCAAAAGGTTTGCCTCAACTTCAAAGTCAGTTTGCTCACTGCAATTTCTCCTGATTCTGGTATATTGTCCCTTTGTCACCACAAATGAAATGTGTCTGGGGTGACAACTGGAACCATGTAGCAACATGTTTCCAGAGATGGGCTTTCTATATACCCCAGTAATAACTTTGCCATTTTTTTCCCCCCATGAGCAACACATCTAAATAGTTTATCCTGTTGACATTGTACTCATAGGTAAATTTTAGACCTAATTGATTGTTATTTAAATATTCAACAAAGTTAGGTATCAAATTGCTGGGACCTGTCCAAATCAACAATAAATCGTCTATGAACCGTTTATAAAAGTTTATGTTGGACCTGTAAGGGTTTCTATCCCCAAAGATGTGCACCATCTCCCACCAACCTGTAGTATAAGTTGGCGTATGAAGGGGCAAATTTAGCCCCCATAGCCGTGCCACATCTCTGGAGATAGAAACAATATTCAAATCTGAAGAAATTGTGAGTTAACAAAAATTTGACAATCCTAACAATATATTCCTGAAAGCCAGTCATATAGTTAGTAGAGTTGTACAAAAAGAACTCAATCGCTTTAATACCCTCTGAGTGGGAAATAGAGGAATATAGTGTGACATCATCTATAGTGAGCCATATTGACCCATTTTCCCATTTTACTTGACTGATCAAATTCAAAACATGTTTAGTGTCCTGAATGAAAGAAGGTAAAGAGCAAACCAAAGGCTGAAGAATTAAATCAAGCCATTGTGAAGTGTGCTCATGCAAGGAATCTATTCCACTGACTATAGGTCTACCCTGAACATTGGTGACGGATTTGTGGACCTTCGGAAGATCGTAGAACCATGGTGTTTTTGGGCATTTAACATCCAAGTATTCAGCAGTTTTTTGGTCCAGGAAACCTTGTTCCACACCATTGTCCAAAATGTCCACAAGCTCCTTTTTATATTTAGTTGTGGGATCCCTAGGCAAAAATTCATAGTCATGTGGATTACACAACTGTCTTAAAGGGACATGAAACCCAAATTTTTTCTTTCATGATTTAGAAAGAGCATACAAGTATAAACAACTTTCTAATTGACTTCTATTATCTATTTGGCTTCATTCTCTTGATATTCTTTGCTGAAAAGCATATCTAGATATGCTTAGTAGCTGCTGATTGGTAGCGGCACATAGATGCCTCCTGTGATTGGTTCACCGTGTGCATCGCTATTTCTTCATTAAAGTATATCTAAAGAATGAAGCAAATTAGGTAATAGAAGTAAATTGGAATGCTGTTTAAAATTATATTCTCTACCTAAATCATGAAAGAAAATGTTTGGGTATAGTGTCCCTTTAAGGCTTCAGAAACATAATCACTCCTATCCATGACCACGACAGACCCACCCTTGTCTGTCTGGCGTATGACCAAGGTGGCATTATTTTCTAATGATTTTAGTGCTTCTTTTTGTGTACGAGATAAATTACTTTTAGTATGTTTTTAAGAAGCCTTAAGGGTTAAAAGGTCTTTTTCTACCCTATTGTGGAAAGTTTCCAATATACCACCCCTAGTGTGTATAGGGTAGAATATAGAGTTGCATTGAAATGAAGTACCCATATTTACCTCTTCTGATTCACCAATACCTTCTGATTCCAAAGAATTATATGGATATTAGCTCACTATAATGCTCGTGGGATACTCCTCTATTAGACCAAACTCAGCCAGTAGTCTTGTTATCCCGGCGTCGAGCCGGAATGATAGGGAATATCCCAGAGCAGAGAAAGCTAGTAAGATGAGGAGAGCGGCACTCACCACAGGCAGGACGGTCCCCAGCGGCAATGGTAGAGCAGTCCAAGGACACTAGAATGGTCAGACAGGCAGGGTTTGGCAACAGTAAGGCAGTCCAAGAGCACACCACTAGAATGGTCAGGCAGGCAGGGTTTGGCAACAAAGCGGCAATCCAGAACAACAGGAGTTAATGAGCATAGAAGTCAGACAGGCAGGGATCAGCAACAGTATATCAGTCCAGCAATTCAGGGGTTTAAACAGGCAGAGTAGTCAGACAGGCAGAGGTCAGCAGCAGTAAATTAATCCAGCAATTCAGGGGTTAAACAGGCAGAGTAGTCAGCAACAGGCAGGTTCAGCAACAAAGATCAGTCCAGCAGTTTAAAGGTTAAGGCAGGTAGAGTAGTCAAGGTAAAGGAGAGAGTAGACCGAGCGCTACGGATGCGCCTATAGCTCACTGACAGATGTCCCCTAGTGGACAGCAGAGTGTCAGATATAAGTATGTAAGTGAGTGAGCGCTAAAAGCTAAATAGGATAGGACCACTGTTAATTAAATAAGTAATACATGCATTATATAGGGCAATAGTTAACAAAATGATGCAAGCATTTATTATGGCAATATTTAAAAACAACAATGCATATGTTAATAAAAGTATAATCAGTAAAATCTACATGGATCCATGGGAATACACGATTTACCAAGTCTAAAAACCGTATCAAGTTATAAAACCAGTGGTGACGTTTGTATATTAGTAACAATAATCTTAGGGTATTAAAATCAATATCGATATGGTTACATATAAAGTACGATCATAAACTTGGATATGGATGGAAACAACACACGCTAGTGTGTATATAGTGTATAGTGACCAATGTGTCCAAAACTGAAATCCAAAAAATGTCCAATTAAGGTGAATACAAAATCAAAAAATGTGAATACAAATGTTCAAAAAATGTCCAAATTCAGTGTCAAAAAAGAGTGTCCAAATAAATATATCAATGTGTGACTTTGGTGCGGCAAATAGGTGAATCCCTGTTCAAACAGACGAACAAAAAGAAAAAAACAAGAATACAAAAATACAAAAATTCAATTGATATCTTCACACTCCAAAATGTGCTAATCCGTGAAACAATGTTTAAAGTGACTTATTGGTGAAGTCTATAAAAACAGTAGATGTGATGTCCCAAAGTTATTTAAAACATAACAGAATGTGAAAGATAGAACCTGTAATTAAACAAAATAACAGTAATATAATAACAATCAAAATAACAGAGTGAATGAAAATAAGCTCACCAGTATGTCGACGCATTTCGGTCCTCAACAGACCTTTTTCAAGACTATACTGTGGTTAGATTGCTGGGAGCTTATATAGGGTAACTTTCTAAACTGATTGGATCTATTTTGGCACCAATTTCTTGGTCTGCCTCTTCCTGTTAATCCCTATGTCTGATGGGAAATTTTCTTATTTGTTTATTTAATGGATTCGTTGTTAAAATCAGTTTATTTTTAAAAGCATATTTTGGAAATTGTGTTGGTGTTTCTAATTGTATATATTTTAATTAGTTTTTGTGTACCTTTGTATTAATAATTTGAACTATAATTTACCATTTTGGTGGGATATTATTCTTCCGGTCTTATTTTACTTCCTGTTTCTGATGTGACCTGATCTTATTACTTCCGGTTTCTGATTTGCCCCTCTTTGGCTAGAATTAGTGTTTCTATATGCTCTTATGCATCTCTGTGCATGAAATATCAAGTGGTTATAATTTGCCCCTGATAATTTTAAGTCTTAGCCATAGTGATAATTTGTCTGCTAGATTCCGTTCTAAATTTGTGTATTTTCCAGTTATCGGCAAAACCGGATGTTGCATCACTTACGGTATCTAAAATGACCGAAACCAGATGTTACATCACTTCCGGTACCTAGAATGATCGAAACCGGAAGTGAGAACATATTTCTATATTTGAAGCTATATTTTTAAGAGTATCATTGTCTAAATGTGTGGGACATAATTATGATGTGGCAGTTGATGTAATAAGGGAAAAAAGGAACAGTTTCTCACAAAACATAATTAAAAAAAAATTTGTATTAAATTATAAAACACTCTAAAATACTTAATGCTGTGATTTAGACTATAAATATATAGCCTTCGCAATGTTGGCATATATATAGTTTGTAAGTAAATCATTACATTAGTTCTAGTTGAAAAAGAGATTTGGAATTTCATTACATCAATTAAGTCTCATTTGTTATTGTGACATATATGGGCCAATAATACAGTTCATATTGTATCCCACTTGATGTTTACACGATACAGATGAATTGATGTAAAGGTAAATGAATATATGCATAATTAGGTTTATACCTTTATGATTGTCCCCTTCTGTTTCAGGAAGGACCATTATAGGGATACTTAAATATTTTGATAGATGAATGTTTTTGCTTTAAGTGAATAGTCATAGCAGTAATGTTTATCATAGATGAGGTCATCTTTGAATATGTTGATATCTGACCAATTCATTGTGGGGATGGCATATTTATGTCTATAGTGCCTATCTATATACTATAATGTATGAGTACTGTGTGTTATATTGTGATTCCAGGATTGGACTCATGTTTGGCGAAGAGGGTTGTTTCAAAGAGAGTGTTAAAATGTAAAGTATAGAATATCATTTGAACCTGTTATAGTATTTTTACTTAATTTTTCTAGCAAAAAAAGAGCCATTCTGCTTCTGTGAAAAAATAGGGATTTTGTTTGTCCAAAGGGGCTGGTGTTACCTAGGGTCATACTCGATGGCTAGTGTGACAACACATATATTCATCTTGGTGTACCTTGTGATTTTGTTAGTCCAATCCAGCTCCTTTTTCCCTTTATCAATAGTTACAGTTGATGTAAGATCTTGGTTACAGTAGGCTAGTCGTTCCTTAGGGATAGGAGGTGTGAGAGATCCTCCTTATGGTTCAACCCTTTAGGGTAAAGGCAATCCAATGTGAAAATCCATTTGGATTCGTTAAATAGGAGGTTTTTCTCGTGACCTCCTCCTCTCCAACTTTTAGCGACCTTCTGTATTCCAAAGAATTTGAAGTCTTTGATGTTGCCTCTATGTGTCGTTGAAAAGTGTTTGTATAGTGGAGTGTCAGTATTTAACTTTTCGATACATAGAATGTGCTCTCTAATTCTATCTTTGAGGGCTCTAGATGTTTGTCCCACATATTGCAGGCCGCAGGGGCAAAAGATTATGTATATTATTTCTTTGTCATGGCATCTTATTAGATCCTGGCTCTTATATTGGTCCCTCTTAAGATGTGGAGAAAAGCGGTCAGTCTTCAGTCCGCTCTTACATGCCTTGCAATTCGGGCATGGGAAGAACCCTCTGATTGGTTTGCCTTGGAAATCTGTAATTCTCCTTATTTTGTTTCTCGGGATGCTAGGTGCAATTTTGTTCTTCAAATTATCAGTCTTCCTGTAGGTAAATCTTGGTTAGAATGACAGTTTTTCGCCTATTATATTATCTTCTTTTAGTATGGCCCAGTGTTTTCTAATGATTCTTTTTATGATGAATCTATTGGCACAGTACTCAGTTATCATAGGCATGTTGATGGTGTTTACTTCCCATTTTTCTATTGGTCTTGTTTTATATTTAATGAGGTCCTTTCTGTCGATGTTCCCAACTTCTTCGATTCTCTCTTCTAGAGTCTCTTTTGCATATCCCCTTTCCAGGAATCTTTCCTTTAGTACATCTGCCTGTTCTTCCCATTTTTTGGGGTTGGAGCAGTTCTTCCTTATCCTCAGGAGTTGTCCCTTTGGTATATTGGCCTTCCAAGTTGGATGGTGGCAACTCAGACTGTGAATGTAATTGTTGCAGTCGACCTCCTTAAAGAAGGTCGACGTTTCAATCTTACCATTCATGATTTCGATTGTTAGATCTAGGAAGTTCAGCCTGGTGTGGCTGTATTTGTATGTAAATCTCAGGTTCATTAGATTCTTGTTCATCACATCGATAGTATACTTCAAATCCTCTAGTGTACCTTTCCAAACTATCAAGATGTCGTCTATGTATCTTAAATACAGGACCAGGTCCGCGCTAGCTGGGCATGAGTCCTAGAAAATCTGTTCCCATTTACCCATGTACAGATTTGCGTAGCTAGGCACGAACCTGGTCCCCATTGCTGTACCACATAGTTGTTTATAGAATATATTATCATTACAGAAATAATTTTGACTCAAGATGTAGTTGATACTCTCCAATATGAATATGCATTGTTCCTCATGTACCTCTGGGTCTTTCTTGAGGAACAAATTGACTGCCTCTATACCTGCTTCATGTGGGATGCTGGTATACAGCGATGTTACATTGCACATCACCAATATATAGCTTTCATCCCAGACTAGTGTGTCTAATATGGATAGGACTTAAGTAGAGTCCCTGAGGTATGATGGCAATCTAGTAACATATTTCTGTAAGTTTCTATCGACATATTCGGAAAGGTTGCTGGATAGAGATCCAATGCCCGATATGATAGGTCTTCCTGGCGGGTTGTCTAGGGATTTGTGAATTTTTAGCAATTGGTAGAAGACTGGAGTAATTGGATGTGATATTTTGATATAATTATACTCTCTCTCATTGAGTATTTCCTGTGTTCTGGCTTTTGTCAGCAAGTCTTCTAATTTTTTTTTTTATTTCGCCACTGGGTTGTCGTAGAGTCTTTGGTAGGTGTTTTTATCACTCAAGATTCTTCTACATTCTTCTTCATATTTTCCTCTATCCATGATGACTATAACGCCACTTTTGTCTGCCGGCTTTATAGTTAAATCATGTTTTTTTTCAAGGTTCTTAATGGTATCTATCTGAGATTTAGACAGATAGTTTTTTGTTTGATATGTTTGATCTTCTAAGTTCTTAGGTTTCTAATATCTTTGCAGACATTGATCTCGAACGCTTCGATTGTGTTTCCTTTGCTGCTGGTTGGGTAGAATGTCGACCTTGGTTTAAGATCTGTATGTTTGAATTTGTCTTTTGATAGTTGGCTCTGTTGTGCTAGATGTGTTTCAATAGGAGACTTCAAAAAATGTCTCTTCAATGTCAGTTTCCTGATGAATTCTTTAACGCTTATAAACGTCTGGAATTTATCCATCCCTTTTGTTGGAGCAAAGCTTAGCCCATAGGCTAATATTGATTCTTCTTTTTCTGATAGAGGTGGGGAGCTTAGGTTGAATATCCCTTTTAATTTATTTTGGCTCGTCAATCCTTTGTCACTAGCAGATTGAGAAGCTGCAAGTTGTTGTTTTTCTTTTTTCTTCCTTAATTTTGATCCCCCTCTATTACCTCTATGGGTCTTCTTTTTTTGAGTGGGGCTTCTTTGTTCTTCTGATTCTGTATTTTTTCTTTTGAGTGTGGGTCTTTCCTTCTCTTTCTCTCTGGGTATTTGGGGGCTTTCCCCTAAAAAAACCTGATCTGAGGTTGAGGCTGAGTTTGGAATATGTGTCTTCACTGGGTTCACATTGCCTCTATGTGTCTGAGGTGTCTGGTAATGGTGGCATCGTTACGTCTCTTGATTGGCCCTCTGCTGTGTATTGTTAGGTTTATTATTTTGTTTCTGTGGAGGGTATTCTCTCCAACTTGATCTATAGTTTGAGTTTCTATAGTGATTAGGTGTATATTGATCATAGTTGCCTTGGTAACCATATTGTTGGTTTTGTCTCCCATATATTGGGGGTTCTTGTCTATGATCAGAGAAGGATATCCTTCTTCCATAATTATTTCTAATTGGGGATGTTCTCACATTTCCCTGATATTTATTGGGGTCATAGTACTCTCTCTGATGTTGTCTATGGTGGTAGGGGGCATTGTATTGTCTGTTATAGTTGTGGTACTGTGACCTCACTTCTTGGTGTTGGTGAATGTTATAACTCTCACCTTGGAATCTTGGTTCGTGTTTATAGCTTCTATGATCATTGATTCCCCTGTAGTTTTGTTGTGCTTCCTCATGGGAATCATCCCAGTATTTGTTGTGGTGTGGGAAATTTCTTCTTGGTGGACCCTGATTTCTCAGTGTTCTCCTTTGTGGAAAATGATGTTCTCTTGGTTCTCTCTGTGGATTCCTAAATGTATCTGGGTAGTGTTCATGTCATCTTTTATTCCGTTTCACCTCTATCCAGGGGTTATGGGTACCCATCTCTGTGTTCTTTAGCTCCTGGTCAACTCTGAGTTGGGCAGAGTTGTTTTCATCTTCAGTTCTTTGCTCTTCTGTCTGCATAGTGTTTGGGTCATTCTGTTTCTTTGCTTCCAATTCTCTATTTAGTTTCTTTGATTTTTTCATAATTATATCTTCCCTGATCTTCGTAACTATCTTGACTAAACTATCCTTCCTGTCTATTATTTCTTTTGATTCAGACTCTGTTACATCTATATTTGTTATCCTAATCTCATCATCTTTTATTTCATTGTCTAATTCCTTAATTAGGGATGATCTGTATTCTATAATAAGCCTAATCAATTGTTTTGAAGTTTCAAACAGTATGTTGGTCCATTTTTCTGCAAAAAATGGGTCAGCTAGCTGAAATGCACAGTCTTTTTTAATACTAAGACCTTTTGGTATAATGTCAAGTTCTAGACATTTATTTAGAAATTATATTTCTGCTTTATATTTAAATTCAGATGTTTGTAATTTCTCTAAGTTCTTGAAGATAGAGACAATATCTATTCTGTCTGGGTCGGTATGATTATCAAATGTTGAAGTGGAAATGTCTAATGTAATGTCCTTCCTTAATGATGCTAGTAAGTCCATTGTGACTATTTGGTCGTAGGTGTCTATGATAGTGTGGTCTCTTTGGATGCTTTGGTAGTACTTAATTATGCTAAGAATGGGAATAGGTCAATTGTCAATGTTATTTATCTAAAAAGTGTAGGTTAGTGCAGTATATACAAAGATATGAGAATGTATAATCGAAGTGGCCACTATAATGCTCGGCTGCTCAGAATACAAACTAGGTTAAATAAATTTCAAGGTAAAGGAGGTAGTAGACTGAGCGCTATGGATGCGCCTATAGCTCACTGACAGATGTCCCCTAGTGGACAGCAGAGTTTTAGATATAAGTATGTAAGTGAGTGAGCGCTAAAAGCTAAATAGGCTAGGACCACTGTTAATTAAATAAGTAATATATGCATTATATAAGGCAATAGTTAACAAAATGATGCTAGCATTTATTATGGCAATATTTAAAAACAACAATGCATATGTTAATAAAAGTATAATCAGTAAAATCTACATGGATCCATGGGAATACAAAATTTACTAAGTCTAAAAATCGTATCAAGTTATAAAACCAGTGGTGACGTTTGTATATTAGTAACGATAATCTTAGGGTATTAAAATCAATATCGATATGGTTACATATAAAGTACGATCATAAACGTGGATATGGATGGAAACAACACACACTAGTGTGTATATATAGTAAATAGTGACCAATGTGTCCAATTAAAAAAGTCCAATTAAGGTGAATACAAAGTCAAAAAATGTGAATACAAATGTTCAAAAAATGTCCAAATTCAGTGTCAAAAAACAGTGTCCAAATAAATATATCAACGTGTGACTTCGGTGCGGCAAATAGGTGAATCACCGTTCAAACAGATGATCAAAAAGAAAAAAACAAGAATACAAAAATACAAAAATTCAAAAATTCAATTGACATCTTCACACTCCAAAATGTGCTAATCCGTGAAACAATGTTTAAAGTGACTTATTGGTGAAGTTTATAAAAATAGTAGATGTTATGTCCCAATGTTATTTAAAAAATAATAGAATGTGAAAAATAGAACCTGTAATTAAACAAAATAACAGTAATATAATAACAATCAAAATAACATTAGAGTGAATGAAAATAAGCTCACCAGTATGTCGACGCGTTTCGGTCCTCAACAGACTTTTTTCAAGACTATACTGTGGTTAGATTGCTGGGAGCTTATATAGGGTAACTTTCTAAACTGATTGGATCTATTTTGGCGCCAATTTCTTGGTCTACCTCTTCCTTTTAATCCCTATGTCTGATGGGAAATTTTCTTATTTGTTTATTTGATGGATTCGTTGTTAAAATCAGTTTATTTTTATTTTCTCTACTCAAGTCCTATCCATATTAGACACACTAGTCTGGGATGAAAGCTATATATTGGCGACGTGCAATGTAACATCGCTGTATACCAGCATCCCACATGAAGCAGGTATAGAGGCAGTCAATTTTTTCCTCAAGAAAGACCCAGAGGTACATGAGGAACAATGCATATTCATATTGGAGAGTATCAACTACATCTTGAGTCACAATTATTTCTGTAATGATAATATATTCTATAAACAACTATGTGGTACAGCAATGGGGACCAGGTTCGTGCCTAGCTACGCAAATCTGTACATGGGTAAATGGGAACAGATTTTCTGGGACTCATGCCCAGCTAGCACGGACCTGGTCCTGTATTTAAGATGCATAGACGACATCTTGATAGTTTGGAAAGGTACACTAGAGGATTTGAAGTATACTATCAATGTGATGAACAAGAATCTAATGAACCTGAGATTTACATACGAATACAGCCACACCAGGCTGAACTTCCTAGATCTAACAATCGAAATCATGAATGGTAAAATCGAAACGTCGACCTTCTTTAAGGAGGTCGACTGCAACAATTACATTCACAGTTTGAGTTGCCACCATCCAACTTGGAAGGCCAATATACCAAAGGGACAACTCCTGAGGATAAGGAAGAACTGCTCCAACCCCAAAAAATGGGAAGAAAAGGCAGATGTACTAAAGGAAAGATTCCTGGAAAGGGGATACACAAAAGAGACTCTAGAAGAGAGAATTGAAGAAGTTGGGAACATCGACAGAAAGGACCTCATTAAATATAAAACAAGACCAATAGAAAAATAGGAAGTAAACACCATCAATGTGCCTATGATAACTGAGTACTGTGCCAATAGATTAATCATAGAAAGAATCATTAGAAAACACTGGGCCATACTAAAAGAAGATGCTATAATAGGCGAAAAACTGTCATTCCAACCAAGATTTATCTACAGGACGACTGATAATTTGAAGAACAAAATTGCACCTAGCATCCCGAGAAACAAAATAAGGAAAATTACAGATTTCCAAGGCAAACCAATCAGAGGGTTATTCCCATGCCCGAATTGCAAGGCATGTAAGAGCAGACTGAAGCCTGACTGCTTTTCTCCACATCTTAAGAGGGACCAATATAAGATCCAGGATCTAATAAGATGCCATGACAAAGGAAAAATACACATAATCTTTTGCCCCTGCAGCCTGCAATATGTGGGACAAACATCTAGAGCCCTCAAAGATAGAATTAGAGAGCACATTCTATGTATCGAAAAGTTCAATACTGACACTCCACTATACAGACACTTTTCAACGACACATAGAGGCAACATCAAAGACTTCAAATTCTTTGGAATACAGAAGGTCGCCAAAAGTTGGAGAGGAGGAGATCACAAGAAAAACCTCATATTTAACGAATACAAATGGATTTTCACATTGGATTGCCTTTACCCTAAAGGGTTGAACCATAAGGAGGATCTCTCACACCTCTTATCCCTATGGAAAGACTAGCCTACTGTAACCAAGATGTTACATTAACTGTAACTATTAATAAAGGGAAAAAGGAGCTGGATTGGACTAACCAAATCACAAGGTACACCAAGATGAATGCATGTGTTGTCACACTAGTATGACCCTAGGTAACACCAGCCCCTTTGGACAAACAAAATCCCTATTTTTTCACAGAAGCAGAATGGCTCTTTTTTTTGCTAGAAAAATTAAGTAAAAATACTATAACAGGTTCAAATGATATTCTACACTTTACATTTTAACACTCTCTTTGAAACAACCCTCTTCGCCAAACATGAGTCCAATCCTGGAATCACAATATAAC
Source organism: Bombina bombina (assembly GCF_027579735.1). NCBI lineage: Eukaryota > Metazoa > Chordata > Amphibia > Anura > Bombinatoridae > Bombina > Bombina bombina. The sequence goes on from NC_069505.1 coordinate 564,910,353, forward strand.
ACACAGTACTCATACATTATAGTATATAGATAAGCACTATACACATATATATATGCCATCCCCACAATGAATTGGTCAGATATCAACATATTCAAAGATGATCTCATCTATGATAAACATTACTGCTATGACTATTCACTTAAAGCAAAAACATTCATCTATCGAAATATTTAAGTATCCCTATAATGGTCCTTCTGGAAACAGAAGGGGACAATCATAAAGGTATAAACCTAATTATGCATATATTCATTTACCTTTACATCAATTCATCTGTATCATGTCAACATCAAGTGGGACACAATATGAACTGTATTATTGGCCCATATATGTCACAATAACAAATGAAACTTAATTGATGTAATGAAATTCTGAGTCTCTTTTTCAACTAGAACTAATGTAACGATTTACTTACAAACTATATATATGCCAACATTGTGAAGGCTATATATTTATAGTCTAAATCACATAATTAAGTATTTTAGAGTGTTTTATAATTTAATACAATTTTTTTTTAATTATGTTTTGTGAGAAACTGTTCCTTTTTTCCCTTATTACATCAACTGCCACATCGTAATTATGTCCCACACATTTAGACAATGATACTCTTAAAAATATAGATTCAAATATAGAAATATGTTCTCACTTCCGGTTTTGATAATTCTAGATACCGGAAGTGATGCAACATCCGGTTTTGCTGATAACCGGAAACTACAAAAATTTAGAACGGAATCTTGCAGACAAATTATCACTGCAGCTAAGAGATCGACTTAAAATTATCAGTTATAACCAATTGATATTTCATGCACAGAGATGCATAAGGGCATATAGAAGTGCTAATTCTAGCCAAAGAGGGGCAAATCAGAAACCGGAAGTAATAAGATCAGATCACATCAGAAACAGTAAGAAAAATAAGACCGGAAGAATAATATCCCACCAAAATAGTTCAAATTATTATTACAAAGGTACACAAAAATGAACTAAAATATATACAATTAGAAACACCAACACAATTTCCAAAATATGTTTTTAAAAATAAACTGATTTTAACAACGAATCCATCAAATAAACAAATAAGAAAATTTCCCATCAGACATAGGGATTAACAGGAAGAGGCAGACCAAGAAATTGGCGCCAAAATAGATCCAATCAGTTTAGAAAGTTACCCTATATAAGCTCCCAGCAATCTAACCACAGTATAGTCTTGAAAAAGGTCTGTTGAGGACCGAAACGCGTCGACAGCGTCAACATACTGGTGAGCTTATTTTCATTCACTCTAATGTTATTTTGATTGTTATTATATTACCCTAAGAGTATCATTACTAATATACAAACGTCACCACTGGTTTTATAACTTGATACGGTTTTTAGACTTAGTAAATTTTGTATTCCCATGGATCCATGTAGATTTTACTGATTATACTTTTATTAACATATGCATTGTTGTTTTTAAATATTGCCATAATAAATGCTTGCATCATTTTGTTAACTATTGCCCTATATAATGCATGTATTACTTATTTAATTAACAGTGGTCCTAGCCTATTTAGCTTTTAGCGCTCACTCAGGTAGAGTAGTCAGTAAACAGGCAGGATCAGCAACAATGGTATTTAGGAATAGAACTATCTGTCACACCCAGGAGCACACAGAGTAACACTTATACTTGGGCAGTGACAGATCATTAGTGCAGGGTTTAAATAGGCGCAGGATTCACGCCAGTGAGCTCCCAGCAGCATCAGGAGCGTGCGGCAATGAAGTCAGCACCACACGCTTCCAGAGCCGACACTGCCCCTGGCAATGAGCAGAAAGGAGACGCCGCACCCCTAGCAACGGCTAGAGCGGTGCGGCGTGACAGTCACAAGTTTCACTAAAATTGACAAATTCAGGTAGAGACAAATCAGGAGAGGCAATAGTACTCTCAGTGAGATAATCCCCCTGAATGAAATGCTTCTTAAGGGTCAGATTCCTAACAAAGCGGATTAAATCAAGTAAAGTCTGGAACATGTCAAAGTCAGTAGTGGATGCAAAGCCCAAGCCAAGACTTAGCAAGTGTTCCTGATCTTGTGTCAAGATAGTACTGGATATTTGTATTTGCTTAATGGGCGACTGCCCCTGAGCTGATACCTCTCCTGTATGGATTGGTCTGATTGAATTGCTAGTGTACTTGGAATTGTCGTTCCCCCCCTTTTGGATCCAGCTCCAAAGGAAAAACCTTATCAAGATCTGCTGCCACACCACTAGTTCTAGAATTAAGCGAGATCCCTGTATCTATCTTGGCATGGGAACCTGGTACATAATTACTTGTACTAGCATTTTTCTTAGGTCTTACTACCAGATTGTTAGAGGGAATGTTAGAGTTTTCAGTATGTTTCAAAATGCCAGGTTTGAGGGTGACAAGGGCATTGTTAGGCCTGGAATCATCAGATGAATACTCAGTATCACTTTCAGTAAAGGAAACATTTTTACTGGTCTTAGTATTGTTGTTATTATTTCTTCCATGACCTCTGCCTCTACTTCCCCTCCCCCTCCCATTTCTTCTATTGAAGGGCTGACTTTGCCTAAATTCACTGCGTTTCTTCCTGTTCCATATATAAACAGCATTCTGGGAATATCATCTTTGTCACAAATAAATTTAATGTGCTTATATTCTCCATAATAGATGACTTGCCTCTTGCTACTGAAATTTGTAATATATCATCAAACCTAACAAAATCTGGTTCCAAACTTCTTTTATTCAGTTCAACTTGCAAGTCATCTATCTGTATTTTAATTTTATCTAAAGCAACTTTTTTTGTAAGCAATCAGCATTAGCATTAACCTAGAGGAACATTGAGACAAAATATTGTTCCAGTTGTCAATAAATTCTTTGTCACTGAGGTCCACCTCAAAAGTGGGAAACATGTATACTCGCAGACCCCTAGGTATCATGCCTGACTTTATATATTTATCAAAAGTCCAGATGTCCCATTGTATTTTCATTTCTTTTAACAGTAGATTTTCCATACTGTCAAACAATGTGCTCAATGAGAGGGATTCTTTGTTATCAGAAAATGTAAGGTCACAGTCTTGTGTCGTGTCATAACGTGCCATAGCTGGTCTCAAGGAAAATAAAGTTTGTTTAACTTGAGGTGTGTCCTCCATGATTAGTGTGCACGGGAAAACTCTAATATAACCCAAATCCTGGATACCACCAGACGTATCCCAAATGATAAAGTAAGAGAAAAAGTTAGATAGGGCTATTTTAGATATCCTGGAAACAATGTTCAATGTCCAAGTGAACTTTCAAGTATATAGATAGCTGAGTGCTGAACCACTGCAAACACACTCTTACACAACCTTACTAAAACCACAGTCCCAAAAATAGCAGGAAATATCCAAACAACCTTACCAGGGAGCAGAGACCTTGTAATTCAGTCCTATCGGATCTTTTTCACCGAGCTTGTCGGCATCTCTCACCCTCTACGTCAGGCATTCTCGGCTGTGTTCGCAGATGATGCGAATGACGTGGATGATGTCACAAGAAGGGGCTGGTCACTGAGGACGCCGTAATCATAGCCATAAGGTGCTACGTTGTACAGACAGCTTAAAAAGGCAATTAACTCTTAGCTATTGGTTAAAAGAAATTAAGATACGCCCATATCACAGGTATCGCTATGGCTGTGTTAATGACACTTAGGAAGGCATGAATACTGAATAGCATAGTTGAATAATTTGTGTATACAGGCTTATGTTTCAGAACACAATTATATAATAAGAGATACACAAAATTAGAAAAACAAAAATTAATAATTGCTATGAAAACATATCTGAAAACATACCTCTGATTCTGAAACATAATAAAACATTGTCTCACAAACAGTATAGTTAATATCGACAAGCCGGGATGTATATATTATAAAAAAATTCTTTATATATAGTACATAGAATAGGCAGTAGACGTGCCCAATTTTATTTATATTAGATAGACTGTATATGCATTAAGCAATTTTTTTTTTTTTTTTATAATCCCGCTTGTCGACATTAACTATATTGTTTGTGAGACAATGTTTTATTATGTTTCAGAATCAGAGGTATGTTTTCAGATATGTTTTCATAGCAATTTTTAATTTTTGTTTTTCTAATATTGTGTATCTCTTATTATATAATTTTGTTCTGAAACATAAGCCTGTATACACAAATTATTAAACTATGCTATTCAGTATTCATGCCTTCCAAAGTGTCATTAACACAGCCATAGCGATACCTGTGATATGGGCGTATCTTAATTTCTTTTAACCAATAGCAAAGAGTTAATTGCCTTTTTAAGATGTGTGTACAGCGTAGCACCTTATGGCTATGATTATGGCGTCCAGCGGAAACGCGTAGGCCGGTGGTGCTACGCTCATCTCACAATGTGTTTCCTCCTGAAATTTTAATGTACATCAATAAACCTAAGTTATTAGGCCACAGATTGCAAAAAAAAAAGTTTTCTCTCTCTCTACCTTAAAGTTTTAAAATATCAGAATATCAGCCATTTTCCATGAAGATTAGCTTCTAGCATAAAAATTAGACTTGTGCACAGTGAAAAAATTAGTTTCGGTTAGTTTTGGACCGATTCAGATTTTTTCATATTTCGGATTTGGATCTTTTCGAATTTGGATACATTTAAATGCATTTGTATCGGATTCTTTCGGATTCAAATAAATTTGGATGTATTCGTTTCAGATTTGATTCGTAAATTCAGAAGTTTAATACTATTTCAAACAGTATTAGACTACAAATACTATTTCAAATTTGAATGTTACATTCGAATTCGAATGTAGCATTCAAATTCAAATATTACATTTATTAAACACAGTTGTAGACTAGAAATACTATTTCAAATTTGAATGTTACATTCGAATTTGAATGTAGCATTCAAATTTGATTACATTTATTAAAGACAGTGGTAGACTAGAAATACTATTTCGAATTTGAAAATACCGAATAAAACCAAACTAATTCGGATTTATTTGGTACAAATGCATTCGGATTAGTTTCGTTTCGTTGCTAGAGTAATTCGGAAATTCCAATCTATCCGAATCTCCGAATTCGGCTGAATTCGGATGAATTTTGATTCTGAAAAAAAAACTAAACACACAAGTCTAATAAATGTGATTCCTAAATGGATATAGAATTTGTTTTTGTGTTTGAGGGTCTAGTGATCTAATCTAAAGATCCTATTTGTTCACAAATTTTTCAGCTCCTTATCTAGAGCACATAAGCGTATCAACTTGTTCTAACCATAACCGGTTCATCATATGTGTTTTAAATTCTATAAGTTTTGGTTTTCTGTCTGTATTACAATATCTCAGCACTAATCTCCTGATAAGGAGGATAACTATATCTATTAATAAGGCATATTTCCCATGTTTCTGAAACGAGGATAAGAACAATATGTCTGTTTTACAGAAATCAACAAAATTAATTTGTTTTTTAGGGGTGATAGCCAATAGCCAGCTTTTTCCCAAAGCTTCTGAATTATCTGACAATACTACAGACAGTTAAAAATGTCAACACGAAGAAATCTACATTTGGGGCAAGCAATCTTACATGAGTCTGAACTAAAATATGATACAAATAGCGGAGTAATATTTACTGTATCTGATATAGAATTTTAAAATGTTGTTCTCTAAGATATTATATAGGTGTAACCTTCAGAATTTTGTTCCACAAGCTCAGTAAGAGATTCCATTCAACATTACTTTCATCTGAACATTTCCATCTTAACATCATAAATTTCTTATTTTGTTTAAAAGCTGGTTTTAACAATGTATTGTAAATATCTGATATTGAGAAATTACCTTGACTAAAAGCAGTATACACTACTGTATATTAAAGATTTTACCCATCCCATTAGTTTTATTCATTTTTAGCAAGGAAACAATATAGTGTCTTATCTGCAAGTAGGAAAAAAAGTGTTTATTCCCAAGGTTAAATTCCAGTTTACAGTAATCAAAAGTCTTAACCTCCAGATGCTGAAAGTCTATTAGCTGAAAAATGAATGAAATACCCTTTTGTTCCTTTTGTTTCCAGGCATCAAATCTGTTACCCATATATCCCTCCCAGAATTCTGGGTAGCCTTTAATTGTTAAAAAAGGGGGACAGCATAGTTAATATTTACTATATTACATACCTTATGTCATGACATACAAGTATTTTTAAAGATTACATTTTGTTTAATGCATAAATGTAGCTTTTTATTTTGAATATGTGGGATAACTTTAAGTGAGTATAGGGCTATCATATATTACTCTGCTTTAGGCAGAGTATAATGTCCTATATCTAAAAAACAGTCAAACACAAATTTAACTATAGCTGCCAAATTGTATTTCTCAAAATCTGGAAGTGCTAAGCCAACATTTTTCCTCTTTGGGGTAAGTAGTTTTAATTGGACTCTTGAATTTTTCCAAATAGATTTTCAGATATAGGAATTTATTATTCCAAAGTCTTTTTTAAGAAGTAATATTGGCAAAGATTGAAAAATAAACAGGAATATGGGGAGCCATATAATCTTTTAATCTCCCAGTCAGGGAGATGGGGAGTTTCATCCATAAATCTAATTTTTGTTTAACCCTTTGAGTGCTAAGCACTTTCCCACCTGGGTGGTAAGATTTTTTATTTATTTTTTTAACTTTTTTTATTTTTTTCAGACCCCCAAGACGTACACTTTTGGAAAGGTTAGGCCTTTCCAATGGTGGGTCTTGGGGGTCTGTAGCTGCTTAGATGCCTGAGATACAGGCTTCTAAGCAGCATGCCCCCTGCTCCTATACTTAACATTGTTAAGTATAAATAAAGTTGTGAAGTGACGTCATCACGTTATTGCGTGTGATGTCACCACGCAAAACGGGAAGCCCTGGCGATGCCTGTCACTCTACAGGCATGATCGCCTGGGTAGGAGCGGGTGGGAGCCCCCAGATCTCCCTCAAGGTGGGAGAGTGCTAGGGATGACTCTGAGCTGTCATTAGCACCAGAGTGGGAAACTCTGTGATGGCTCAGAGCCGTCATTAGCACTCAAAGGGTTAAGTGAGTGTATTAATGGGGAGATGTTTAAATTGTACCATACATCTAGACTAAGAGAACGTTTTAACCCTACGTACGTAATGTATTCTTTAGCATCTTTAAAGGGGGTTTTAGGCAATTTTTTATTCTTAACCAACCAATAAGATATCTGATTTGGATTCATTAATTCTAAACCCTGCAAAAGATTCATACTGTTCCAACGTCTCCACTATAATGGGTATATTCTCTTTTAAGTTCTTAGTAAATATGAGCATGTCATCTGCATAGAGTGACAATTTAAATACTGACTCACCCAGATTAATTCCTTCAATCAGATCTGTAAAAAGAATAGCAAGAGGTTTCAAGGCCAAATTTAATAATAAAGAGGATAGCGGGCATCCTTGTCTTGCACCTCTGCCAAAAGTCATTTTTTGAGACATTTGTAAATTAATAAGCAGTGAAGTTATAGGGGTAGAGTATATTATTTTGAGTTCAGAAAATGTCCAGAAAACCCAAACCTTTCCAACATGAAAAATAGGTGGTCTCACACCAGAGAATCAAAGGCTTTTCGTGTCTAATGTAATAATCACTGCATCTTTACAAAATTGCTTTCCCAACTTGATCTGTGTATCATAGTGGGTCAGAATTAACTCCAGTTTTCTTATGTTTGTTATAAGTGTTCTACCTTTCATAAATCCAGTTTGATCAGGATGTATAATAGATGGAATGACCGTTTGTATATATGTAGCTAAGATTTGTGCTATAGCTTGTTGTCTATGTTTAATAGGGATATGGGACAATAAGCATCCATATTCTCTGGGTCTTTCTCCGGTTTAATAATCAGAGATATCTTAGATTCAGCAAAAACTTTAGAGGGCTCTTTTTTTAGAAGTAAAATAACTATTGTACACCTTAAGAAGACAGGGAGTTATAGTCTCTTCTAATATTTTATACATTTCAGCAGGAAGACCATCAGAGCTCGGAGCCTTATTCAGAGTCAGATATTATATAGCAGCTTTAATATCCTTCTCCTGAATAGGGCTATTTATAAGATCTAGTTCCTCTTTTCCAATCTGAGGTAATTTAACTTTGTCCCAGAATTTTTCTTTAAGTGTTTGATTTATCTGTATAGGGTTATATATTTTTTGGTAGTATTTAGTGAATTCATCCATTATTTCTTCTTGCGTATGGATATGTTTACCATTTACTTTTAAAGAATGAATGTGATTTCTACTGTTTACATCTTTCGAGAGCTTAGCTAGATATTTCCCAGGTTTGTTTCCTAACCTTCCAAATTGTGCAATTCCTTCTGAGATCAAGTTTTTTTTCTTCTTGAAAGAGGAATTTATCCAGAAGGAGACAGCTTGGGGGACCTGTAAGTGTATAGACACCTGAATAAGGGAAATGGAAAGCCTAGCACTATGGCCTTTATAGCAGTAGTAATAAACGCTCCCCTCAGAGTTTAGCAAATAGTAGAAAGAAAGGGATGCATATACAAAAAGTATATACAAAAAACTACCACTCCCCTAAGAGGCTAAAGGCTATGTGCGGATAAAAGATATATATGTATATAAAAAACTATCAGCGAGATTACGAGTTTGGCGGTAACAGGGGTGCGGGGCTAACAAGGCTTTTATTTCTAACGCTCCCTTAAGCCAACGCTGGTATTACAGTTTTTTTTTAAACCTGGCGTTAGCCGCAAAAAGGTGAGCGTAGAGCAGAATTTAGCTCCACATCTCACCTCAATACCAGCATTGCTTACGGTAGCAGTAAGCTGGCTAAACGTGCTTGTGCACGATTTCCCCATAGTAAACAATGGGGCTGAGCTGGCTGGACAAAAACCTAACACCTGCAAAAAAGCAGCGTCCAGCTTCTAACGCAGCCCCATTGTTTCCTATGGGGAAATTAATTTTATGTCTGCACCTAACACCCTAACATGAACCCCGAATCTAAATACCCCTAATCTTACACTTATTAACCCCTAATCTGCCGCCACCCCCGACATCGTCGCCACCTGCATTATGCTATTAACCTCTAATCTGCCACTTCGGACACCGCCGCCACCGACATTATAGTTATAAACCCCTAATCTGCTGCCCCCAACACCGCCGCCACCTACATTATAGTTATTAACCCCTAATCTGCCCCCCCCAACGTCGCAGCAACTATATTAAATTAATTAACCCCTAATCTCCTGCCGCCACCACTATAATAAAGTTATTAACCCCTAAACCTAAGTCTAACCCTAACCCTAACACCCCCTAACTTAAATATAATTTAAATACATCTAAATAAAATAACTACAATTAAATAAATTATTCCTATTTAAAACTAAATACTTACCTGTAAAATAAACAATAAGATAGCTACAATATGACTAATAGTTACATTGTAGCTAGCTTATGATTTATTTTTATTTTACTGGCAACTTTGTATTTATTTTAACTAGGTACAATAGTTATTAAATAGTTATTAACTATTTAATAACTAAATAGCTAAAATAAGTACAAAATTACCTGTAAAATAAATCCTAACCTAAGTTACAATGACACCTAACACTACACTACAATTAAATAAATTACATAAACTACCTACAATTAATTACAATTAAATTCAATAAACTAAATTACGGAAAAAAAAACACTAAATTACGAAAAAAAATAAACACTAAATTACAGAAAATAAAAAAAAATTACAAGAAGTTTAAACTAATTACACCTAATCTAAGCCCCCTAATAAAATAAAAAAGCCCCCCAAAATAACAAAATGCCCTACCCAATACTAAATTACAAATAGCCCTTAAAAGGGCCTTTTGCGGGGCATTGCCCCAAAGTAATCAGCTCTTTTACCTGTAAAAAAAAGAATACAATAGCCCCCCCAACATTACAACCCACCACCCAAACACCCCTACTCTAAAACCCACCCAATACCCCCTTAAAAAACCTAACACTACCCCATTGAAGATCACCCTACCTTGAGCCGTCTTTACCCAGCCGGGCCGAAGTCTTCATCCGATCCGGGCACAAGTGGTCCTCCATCCGGCAGAAGTCTTCATCCAAGCAGCATCTTCTATCTTCATCCTTCCGGCGATGAGCGGCTCCATCTTGAAGATCTCTGGCGCCGAGCATCCTTCCTGCACGACGACTACCCGACGAATGGCTGGTCCTTTAAATGACGTCAACCAAGATGGCGTCCCTCGAATTCCGATTGGCTGATAGGATTCTATCAGCCAATCGGAATTAAGATAGGAAAAATCCAATTGGTTGATTTAATCAGCCAATTGGATTGAAGTTCAATCCGATTGGCTGATTGGATCAGCCAACAGAATTGACCTTGCATGCAGTAGGATCTTGTTTTAAACGAATATATTATTCAGAGTCCTGAAATACTCTGAATACTACATTCATTTAAAACAAGATCCTACTGTTATATATAAAAATGCACTTAAGGATATCATTGATGAGGCTTTCAATGAAGGAATAATCCTTAAGAAAGAGAGGGAATTTTAATTTCCCAGAGAACCAAATGTGGCATTTTATTATCACTTGCCCAAACTACATAAAAACTTCACTTGTCCTCCTGGCTGACCCATTATAGCCGGTATCGGCAGTCTTACAGACAATGTGTCCACTTATGTAGACCACTTTCTACAGAAATTTGTGGTAGGCCTTGAGTCTTACATCCATGACTCATCTGATCTTATTGAAAAACTTGAATGCCACGTGATTACTCCAGATTGCCTCTGGATTACTTGTGACGTCTAGGCTCTTTACTCTAACATCCAACACGATTTGGGTTTAGTAGCTATAACCCATTATTTGACACAAGCTCAATATCTTCCACCAAAACAATGTGATTTCCTACTATCTCTAATATCCTTTATATTAAGCCATAACTATTTTCTCTTTCAGGATGATTTTTTTCTACAGATCAAAGGAACGGCGATGGGTACCAGGTTCGCCCCTAGTTACGCAAATTTATTTATGGGTCTCTTTGAAGAAGAATATATCTATAGCCCAGCGTACGGGGTGAACCTGGTACTCTACGGCCGATATATTGACAACCTAATTTTCATTTGGAAAGGAGATATAGCATCGGCCAATTTGTTCATCAATTATCTCAATTCAAATGATAAGGGCATATCTTTTACCAGCACAATAGACACCAAAAGAGTCAATTTTCTGGATCTTAATCTAGAGTTTGCAAATAACAAAGTGATTAGTACCACTTATTTTAAATCTGTTGATTGCAACAGTTATTTAGATTTTACCAGCAACCACTATTCACCGTGGAAACTCAATGTCCCGTATGGCCAATTCAAGCGAGTTCATCGGAACTGTAGTTCCCTTGTCGACTACGATCTACAAAGTGGGATTTTGAAAGAACGATTCCTAGAGAAGAAATACCCACCACATATCATTGCTAAAGGTTATAATAGAGCTAGATCAGATGATAGGAGCAAATATTTCAAAAAAACTGAATTAGCTCCTGATGCAATGGTTAATTCCCCATTGTTCATTACTCAATTTAACAGCAATCATCAACTTATTAAGAATGTCCTAAATAAACATTGGAAAATCTTGATGAAGGACCCGATTTTAGGCAATCGGTTAGGTAATGCACCTAAGATCGTATATAAATCGTATATAAAAGGGCACCAAACCTTAAAACAATTTTGGCTCCCAGTAAGGTTGTGATGAACAAAAAGAATGCCACCTCAGTAATTCCCAAAGTTGGGTGTCAACGAAATATAAATGGGAGTTTCAAATGTAATATAAACAGATGTAAATTATCTGACTATTTACCACATAAAAAGAGCTTCACCTTGACCATTAGAGGTCGCCAATATTCAATTATAGGTCATATATCATGTTCCTCCAAATACGTTGTTTACCTTTTGACTTGTTTCTGTGGAATACAATATATTGGACGCACCTGTAGAAGGTTGAGCATTAGATGGTCTGAACACCAACGTAATATTAAGAAAAATATACAAAATCATACGGCTAGATTTAGAGTTTTGTCGGTAACGACCCGCGTAGCTAACACTGGCTTTTTTCTGGCCGCACCTCTAAAATAACTCTGGTATTGAGAGTCCACAGAAAGGCTGCGTTAGGCTCCAAAAAAGGAGCGTAGAGCATTTTTAACGCAACTGCAACTCTCGATACCAGAGTTGCTTACGGACGCGGCCAGCCTCAAAAACGTGCTCGTGCACGATTCCCCCATAGGAAACAATGGGGCTGTTTGAGCTGAAAAAAAACCTAACACCTGCAAAAAAGCCGCGTTCAGCTCCTAACGCAGCCCCATTGTTTGCTATGGGGAAACACTTCCTACGTCTGCACCTAACACCCTAACATGTACCCCGAGTCTAAACACCCCTAACCTTACACTTATTAACCCCTATTCTGCCGCCCCCGCTATCGCTGACCCCTGCATATTATTTTTAACCCCTAATCTGCCGCTCCGTAAACCGCCGCTACTTACATTATCCTTATGTACCCCTAATCTGCTGCCCCTAACACCGCCGACCCCTATATTATATTTATTAACCCCTAATCTGCCCCCCACAACGTCGCCTCCACCTGCCTACACTTATTAACCCCTAATCTGCCGAGCGGACCGCACCGCTATCATAATAAAGTTATTAACCCCTAATCCGCCTCACTAACCCTATAATAAATAGTATTAACCCCTAATCTGCCCTCCCTAACATCGCCGACACCTAACTTCAAACATTAACCCCTAATCTGCCGACTGGAGCTCACCGCTATTCTAATAAATGTATTAACCCCTAAAGCTAAGTCTAACCCTAACACTAACACCCCCCTAAGTTAAATATAATTTAAATCTAACGAAATTAATTAACTCTTATTAAATAAATTATTCCTATTTAAAGCTAAATACTTACCTGTAAAATAAATCCTAATATAGCTACAATATAAATTATAATTATATTATAGCTATTTTAGGATTAATATTTATTTTACAGGTAACTTTGTCTTTATTTTAACCAGGTACAATAGCTATTAAATAGTTAAGAACTATTTAATAGCTAAAATAGTTAAAATAATTACAAAATTACCTGTAAAATAAATCCTAACCTAAGTTACAATTAAACCTAACACTACACTATCAATAAATTAATTAAATACAATATGTACAAATAACTACAATGAAATAAACTAACTAAAGTACAAAAAATAAAAAAGAACTAAGTTACAAAAAATAAAAAAATATTTACAAACATAAGAAAAATATTACAACAATTTTAAACTAATTACACCTACTCTAAGCCCCCTAATAAAATAACAAAGACCCCCAAAATAAAAAATGCCCTACCCTATTCTAAATTACTAAACTTCAAAGCTCTTTTACCTTACCAGCTGTTAGGGGTAATATGAACCTGATGGCAGCCATCTTGTTCTTCGCAGCCATCTTGTTCCTCGCAGCCATTTTGTAATGAATAGACTTTATTATACTGGGGTATTATGCAGTGAGAATTATATGCATGTTATGAGTTTCTTTAGCTATTCAGCCTTGCCAATGTACCCTGGCCTAATGCCTAGAAGTAAGATAGAATAAGATAATGTAAACAAGAGGCTTTAGACACTCGGTTGTCTCTGCAGATGGTAGTTTGTTATGACTCTGTAAATATTGTTATGAGAAACTCATGTTCCAGTTTTTCCTTGTAAATTACTCTGTATAACTGTGTAAGATGACGCGGTCCTAACGTGTCATCCCCTTAACCCTGTATGTCACTATAAGAAAGGCTTGCACTGTGCAATAAACAGAATTGGCTTTCGATCATAATGCTGCGTGGTCTGAGTCATTCTAAGGGGCCCTTATCAGATAATCTACATATGCCTCAGGTGGTACACTAGGCCCCAGGCTTTGGCCTGCGCTGACACCCCCCCGTGGGATTATACACCTTACAATTCTTGGTGGCAGTTTGTGGGATTCGCAGTGCGTAAGTATGAGTGCTTTTACCATGCTTTCCTTCTGTGAATCTGAACCTAAATTTAGTTGTTTGTGTTTTTTTTTTTTTTTTTTTTTTTAAAAAGGTGTAATATATGATAATGATATAAGGTTAAAGGGGTTCCTGTGGTTGAAGCACAGGTTTGCGGAGGTTAGAGTCCTGCCGGCAGTTGTGATACCCCTCCAGACAGGTAATCAGTCCTGTGCTGGGACACGACAGGTATTGTGAGTCCTGTCTGTGATAAGCGCGCAAGTAATATATGAATGCCAGTTGACGGGGAGCTTTTAAGATAAGCTACTCCGGGCGAACTTGGCAGTGAAGTGAGTAAGTCTCATGTGTGTTGAAGTTTCCCATATTCATTCCCATAATAGAGTTTTGTTACCCACCTGAAGCTCATGTTGACATCTGATGCTTGCTTTTGCTGCTATATAAAATGATGCTGTGCGTAGAAAATATTAAGTGGCTGTGCATGTTATTATTGTGGCTATTATTGTATTGAGAAAGGGGAACTGCTCATAGATAAGATTGCACAGAGAAAATATAAGGTAAAAGAAAAGAAGAGTTAATAGTTTCTGCAAAAGACAGAAATATTTTTTTAAAACACTGTCAGTAAGTACTGCTGTTTGATAAATAGAGAAATCTCTGTGTTAAAGAATGTAGCAGGCAAAGAAGGGGGGCCACCACTGAGCGCGCACATAGCTCAGAAAAGAAAAAAAAAAAGAGAGAAAAGAAATCCTGTCTCCGTTTGTAAGATTTTTTTTGTTTGCTTGCAGTAACAAAACTGAAATTTTGTATATTGAGATGCATAATGTGTGATGGTCTGTAGGTTCTCACTGTGGTATGCGTGTAACAGATTTACTTTGGACCAGGAACAGAATGTATTATTTGAAAATGATTGTCTCAAACCCTGCAAAAGTGGCCATTTTGTGGGGTTTCGGAAAAATAAAGAATGCATTTTGGATTTGGTGATAGGGTAATCTGGTAAATGTTATATGTATGTCGTACGCTATAAATTAGATGTTTTTCTGAGAAAAGGAAAAAGGGAGTGAATCTTTGGTATGCGAGATGAAATGAACTTGTGTGTCTGTATCGTAATAATGTTTCCTTCTGTTTCTCTGCTGGGAAATCAGACGTTTTTAGAAGATATTTTGTAATGTTATTTTATATACCTGTATTTTAAAGTCACCAGCATGTTTTAAGTATGTGGTATTCATATGCAGTTTTAGTTTTAAGTGATAATTGTTGTTCGGCATGTAAAGATATGATATTGTTTTTGCAAGTGAAGTAACGGCTTTGAAAGTGCGATGGTGTGTGATTTTTTGTCACACTCTGGTAAATATGAAACTGTTTCTGGTATGATTAATGGGTTAACGTATGTTGTATTTGTAAGGTCTGTGCACGGCGTGGGTGCACACAATGAAATATATTTATAGGCTGTAATTGAAAGTTTTTCTAAAAGGGCGTCTGTTTTTGTTGCAAGTAAATTAATCTGCAGGTCATGCTACAGTACAGAGGTGAAATTGGTGTGGTAAATCATACAAGCAGCCTAGATTGTGGTTAGGATATACATATGTAATTTGCGTGATGAATGGTTAGTCCTTAAAGGGACGGTTCACTGTAACAAGGTGTTGCTATTAATGTATTGTCCATGACTTGTTATACAAGAGGCATATTATCTTATATTTGTCTGGAAAATCAGAGCTCAGTGCGTAGACGGAGCAATAGAAAATTATCATTTTATTATTTAAAGAACCAGTGCAATAACCCTGTATTAGTAGTTTGCTAAATATATTTTTAGAGACCTTTCTTTGTATATATTTATTTTAAATTTGCTGTTCAGATAGCAGATATTTTTTTGCAGCATAACTTAATTCTCTCTGTAATGCAAACTGAAGTGATAAGTTGTCTACAATTTTAGTGGAGAGATCCGTGAGACTAGCGGAAAGAAAAGAAAAAAAAAAACGAGAAAAAACAGAGGAGTGAAAATATTTAAAGGGATACAGGAAAACTGGTATAACATCTGAGAATTTAAGGGAATATTTACATAAAAGACGATGAGGTTTACTGTAAGCCTAACACTAGTATATTTCACTGTGTTAGCAGTTTCAATTAAAGATTATTTTTAATTTGGTTAAAATGTCCCTTTAATTAGCCTGCATCCCACTGTGAGTGCGTTCTTATGCTGCTTATGCTTGTTTAGGCTATTTAATGAACGTAAGTATACATTTTTTTATTATAAGGATCATTGGGAATAATTTAAAGGGGAAATTGTATTAGTATTCTTTTGTAGAAAGCTTATTTTTGTGTTATATGCAATTGATTATATTTGGCTGGAGAGCTGCAGAATGGGGAATATCAAATTATATACAACGTTAAATCCAATAATTTTGTTGTGGTTAAACTAATTAGCATTTATCAAGTTTTAGTGTGAATTTTATATTTTTAAGCAGTAAACAGTGTTTCTCCTTTAAGTAAAAATGAAACTTTGAGCTTGCCTCACTATCCTTGAGAAAGACTGATAACACTGTGCATGTTTTGGTTTTCTTTAAAAAAAAAAAGAAAAGAAGTTTCTCTCTTGTGTTTGGCTTTGTTACAGAGAGAACAATTTGCACTGTACATTTAAAGCGGCAGTACTGGTGTTCTATGTTATAAAAAATGATAACTATAAATTGCTCACTACAAAGAAACAAGTATTTATATTATATTCTGTCATAGAATATAGCTTAAAAAATGATAATTTTATTTCTGTGGCTGTCAAACTGTATCTCACAGATATAACTCTTTGTTATTTAAAATAACCCTCACTGCCTTCAATAAATAAATGAGATATTATTTAATGAAGTGATTTCAGTGACACTTTAAAATATATAGTTATTTGGTTATTAACTAGTCTACCACTATTATTGCAATGACTTTGATTGCTGCTTAACAGTTAAGCCGTGGTCTATAAGGTGTCTAGAAATAAACACCCCTAAAACAAATGATGCACAGTTTATCTGATTATACTGCATTTATATAACTAGCTAATTTATCTGTTCACAGTTTTGGTTTTATTTATATGGCTTACGTGTATTTTGTCTCTTGGTGTTGTAATGAGATTTATACAGCCTGTGATAAGAGGCAGTCCTCAAAGGTTTAAAAAAATTAGCATATAAGCCTACCTATGTTTGGTTTAATCTAGGAAGGTTGGTTAAAATTAAAAGTCCTATCTGAGTAATGAATTTTCATTTATCCTAGAATGTCCCTTTAACAGTGGCTACTGTGGTTATCTGATCTTTCCCAAATAAGCGCAATTTTATTTGTGCAATCTGCAACTTAAGTTTCTTGGGCATCTGCTGTGATTGCTTTCTTTGTGTGATATTAAAGTTTTGTACATAGTGGATGTTTTTAATTGTTTGTCATGTTCTGAGTGTGTTGCATTTCAGCGAATGTCAGCATATGTGTTGCATTCTAAGTTAATTGTGGTTGTTTGAAATTTGTGTCAGCAGCTAATGTTTCGTTTTGTGTAAGACAAGAACGATTGGTTTTCATTGTTTGTTATGTTTTTCTCTTTTGTGGACAGCATATTGAATTGTGAAGTGTATTTCATTTTGCTTGCTATTGAGAATTGTCTCTGCATGAGTGGAGTGCATGATTTATCGTTTAGTTTCTTGTTATCTTGTGTTTGCGTGTCACATGAGATGTTTTACGCAAACATGGGGGAAGTATTGATGAGTATTGATGAATATCTTTATGTAATGGAGGAGATTATTTTTAGGAGGTGAACCTAAAACGTTTTGAATCTCCTCGTACAATGTTATTGTGTTAATTTCAGATGCCTAAAATGTTTTATTTTTCTATGTGGTTCTTAACACTATATTTGTATTTGCAGGATGAGAGTATGCTGTCTTCAGAGATTGAAACACACTAACTGAATTATTTTTGAGTTTCCATATTTAGGTAAAATCTGTACAGGCAAAATTCCATAAGTGTATTCTTCAAAAGATTAAAGATTGAAAGCAAGTAAACCTTTAAAGAAAGAAAAGATAAAGATGAAAGACCTTTTGTCAAGCTTGTTTTAACCACCATACTGCAGTAAAAAAAGGTAACTGAACTATCTTTGGATCCATTCTTTGCTTTGCATGCTGGTACCAGCCCCAGAACTGGACTCTGGGTAATCCATGACTGTTTTCTCTGATGTGTGTCTTCAGGACATAAAGACTATCCTTCTCTGGACTGTGCCTTACCGCTCGATATGGAAGTCCTGTTATGCTGTTACAGGATCAACCAATTAAATTAGGGGAGTATTGTTTTAACTCCATTCCTTATATTGCTTGTTTTGTATTTTCTTGTATTTGTTTTATTTTTATTGATCATATTTGGTCTAAGAAATCATATGCTTCATTGGTATTAGTGCACATGGTAGTTTATGTGCGTAACAAAGTAACCCTTTAGATAAGTGTAACTGTGAACTTCGCAGTATTGTACTCTATTGAATGGCCCACTGAGTATAGAAAATAGGTTTAAGGAAAATGCTGCAACATAGAATAATATTTTAGACCCTTCACCCTTTAGAACATAAGGAGGACACGTCTAAGCTAGAAGTTTATAGTAAATATACAGAGAAATGTTTGTTCAGGGAATAGCATAATTATAGTTTATGAAAGCAAATGTATTTTTCCCTTTTATTAATTAGTATGGTATCTGCAAAGTGAATTTGGTCGTTCCTGATGTTTGTCAAAGAGAGTAATTCTTACCATAAAGATGTGTTTACCTTTAAAAGAGCTTGTAGTTTTAAATGATGTTCTGTTTGTATGCTTTCCTCATACAGAAGTGTATAGAGAAGTTGTAAATTATTCTCTGAGAAATGTCAATGTATTTAGTTTGTATTATATATCAACAATGTTTTGTTTGATTTTAAATGACATAGGATGAAAGTTACGTTTTATTTGGACATAATTGTGATTGTATTGCGGTGTGTACTCATCCTGTACTGTTTCTGTTTGCTTCCTAGACTCCCTGTGACTCGAGTGTCTGCTTGCCATGGGTATCCACTGGTTGCCTTGTCTACCCCATGAACAAACCATCAGATTTCCAGTATCTCCCTGCGGAAGAACCGTGGATAAGCACCCCTACTGCAAATGAACTGTTGGAGAACTGTATTATAGCAAAGTGTCAAGGTGCAGCGCTCTCAAATGGACAAAGACTGTTCTTAAAGTATTCAGAGGCCACCTAGAGACAGTTGTGCTGTTGCTATGTCATGCTTTACTGTGGAAAAGGAACTGTTGGACATATTGGGGGGTGCTAGCAATGCAGGTGGAGAGATAGAAGATGCAGCGTTGTTTGGGGGTAGATGGGGGGCTGGTTGGGTCTCTGTGCTGGTAGACCGGTAGTTTTGGGAGGGCTGGAGGATAGATGGAAGGTATTGGAGGGACTGTACCTATATGCAGTGACAATTAGCCTATAAAAGTATATCACGACATGCAAATATTTTTCTCTTTAGTATTCTTATAGAGTTCTGTTACCATAATATAAGGCTTTACTAATTTTCTATGCCTGTCTATTTTTATGTTATTCTGTTAGAATAAAAGGATGGTATGTTAGGGGTAATATGAACCTGATGGCAGCCATCTTGTTCTTCGCAGCCATCTTGTTCCTCGCAGCCATTTTGTAATGAATAGACTTTATTATACTGGGGTATTATGCAGTGAGAATTATATGCATGTTATGAGTTTCTTTAGCTATTCAGCCTTGCCAATGTACCCTGGCCTAATGCCTAGAAGTAAGATAGAATAAGATAATGTAAACAAGAGGCTTTAGACACTCGGTTGTCTCTGCAGATGGTAGTTTGTTATGACTCTGTAAATATTGTTATGAGAAACTCATGTTCCAGTTTTTCCTTGTAAATTACTCTGTATAACTGTGTAAGATGACGCGGTCCTAACGTGTCATCCCCTTAACCCTGTATGTCACTATAAGAAAGGCTTGCACTGTGCAATAAACAGAATTGGCTTTCGATCATAATGCTGCGTGGTCTGAGTCATTCTAAGGGGCCCTTATCAGATAATCTACATATGCCTCAGGTGGTACACTAGGCCCCAGGCTTTGGCCTGCGCTGACACCCCCCCGTGGGATTATACACCTTACACCAGCCCTGAACAGGGCCCTTTGCGGGGCATGCCCCAAAAAATTCAGCTCTTTTTCCTGTAAAAAAACACATACAATACCCCCCCCCCAACATTACAACCCACCACCCACATACCCCTAATCTAACCCAAACCCCCCTTAAATAAACCTAACACTAAGCCCCTGAAGATCATCCTACCTTGTCTTCACCATACCAGGTTCACCGATCCGTCCTGGCTCCAAAATCTTCATCCAAGCCCAAGCGGGGGCTAGACATCCATCATCCGACGGCTGAAGAAGTCCAGAAGAGGCTCCAAAGTCTTCATCCTATCCGGGAAGAAGAGTAGATCCGGACCGGCAACCATCATCTTCCAAGCGGCATCTTCTATCTTCATCCGATGAGGACCGGCTCCATCCTGAAGACCTCCACCGCGGACCCATCTTCATCCGGCGACGTCCAACTGAAGAATGACGGTTCCTTTAAGGGACGTCATCCAAGATGGCGTCCCTCGAATTCCGATTGGCTGATAGGATTCTATCAGCCAATCGGAATTATGGTAGGAATATTCTGATTGGCTGATGGAATCAGCCAATCAGAATCAAGATCAATCCGATTGGCTGATCCAATCAGCCAATCAGATTGAGCTCGCATTCTATTGGCTGATCGGAACAGCCAATAGAATGCGAGCTCAATCTGATTGGCTGATTGGTAATTATTTTAACTAGGTAACTATTAAATAGTTCTTAACTATTTAATAGCTATTGTACCTGGTTAAAATAATTACAAAGTTGCCTGTAAAATAAATATTAATCCTAAAATAGCTACAATGTAATTATAATTTATATTGTAGCTATATTAGGATTTATTTTACTGGTAAGTATTTAGGTTTAAATAGGATTAATTTATTTAATAAGAGTTAATTAATTTCGTTAGATTAAAATTATATTTAACTTAGGGGGGTGTTAGTGTTAGGGTTAGACTTAGCTTTAGGGGTTAATATATTTATTCGAATAGCGCTGAGCTCCGGTCGGCAGATTAGGGGTTAATAATTGAAGTTAGGTGTCGGCGATGTTAGGGAGGGCAGATTAGGGGTTAATACTATTTATTATAGGGTTAGTGAGGCGGATTAGGGGTTAATAACTTTATTATAGTAGCGGTGCGGTCCGCTCGGCAGATTAGGGGTTAATAAGTGTAGGCAGGTGGAGGCGACGTTGTGGGGGGCAGATTAGGGGTTAATAAATATAATATAGGGGTCGGCGGTGTTAGGGGCAGCAGATTAGGGGTACATAGGGATAACTTAAGTAGCGGCGCTTTGCGGTCGGCAGATTAGGGGTTAATTGTTGTAGGTAGTTGGCGGCGACGTTGTGGGGGGCAGATTAGGGGTTAATAAATATAATACAGGGGTCGGCGGTGTTAGGGGCAGCAGATTAGGGGTACATAAGTATAACGTAGGTGGCGGTCGGCAGATTAGGGGTTAAAATAATTTAATCGAGTGGCGGCGATGTGGGGGGACCTCGGTTTAGGGGTACATAGGTAGTTTATGGGTGTTAGTGTACTTTAAAGTACAGTAGTTAAGAGGTTTATGAACCGGCGTTAGCCCAAAAAGCTCTTAACTCCTGACTTTTTTCTGCGGCTGGAGTTTTGTCGTTAGATTTCTAACGCTCACTTCAGACACGACTCTAAATACCGGAGTTAGAAAGATCCCATTGAAAATATAGGATACGCAATTTACGTAAGGGGATCTGCAGTATGGAAAAGTCGCGGCTGAAAAGTGAGCGTTAGACCCTTTTTTGAATGACTCCAAATACCGGCGGTAGCCTAAAACCAGCGTTAGGAGCCTCTAACGCTGGTTTTCACGGCTACCGCCAAACTCTAAATCTAGGCCATAGTGTTCCAAGACACTGCAATTTGAAACATCCGGGAAGATCTAATTGTTTCACTATACTACCTATAGAGTTTATGCCTAAATCCCATCTTTATAATCGGTTCTTTAGGTTACGCCAAAGGGAGACATATTGGATCCATTTGCTGAAAAGCATGCATCCTAATGGTCTCAATCTTAATATTGATTTAGCAGCCTTCTTGTAATTTCCCTTAAAGTTTCTGACACTTTTCCAGGGTTAACTACTAGCTGGCCTGAGCTTGTTGTGAGGTGGATACAGTAGTCCTAGTCATGTTCAAAGGTTTGACTGATATACTCCTATGGATATTTATCTTAGTGTTTATGGTAAGTCTACTCGTTTGTCCCTTCACTGATATTATGAGATCTTTTTTAGAGATATACTTATATTTATAATTAGGTTCCTACCTGATAGTGAAGTTTAGTTTATTTCCCTATAGGGTTTATCTTGCGTGATTTCTCCCTCATTTAGTATTATTAGTATGTAGCACTGATGAGCCTGAGTTGATACTTAATATATTTTTGTTACTTTTACTAACTCTAGCTTCCAATATAGAGAGTTCTCTTTAGGAGGATTTTTTGCAATATTGACAAGCCAATAATTGGTCCTCTATTCTATATTATATTGATCCCAGGTCACTTATAGGACATTTATACTCTATTTATGGCACAGTCTACACCTTTCGATTAATACTTGATGGCTTATCTAAGCCTTATTGTTAGGTTTTCATACCCTAGGACGACATATGGGAGTCCCACTGTTGGACTGATATATCTAATTCCCTCCTGTGTTTTTATTGCTAGGGTTCCAGTCTAGTCTACATTGCCCCATGCTTGTAAATTATAGTGTTTTTATAAAGAGCCTTAAATGACTATGTATATTGACTCGGCAGATTTAGACGATCTTTATATGTATCTTATGTGCCTATCTAGGGGAACACATGTGACACCATAGACATATCTTACTTCCTTTCATAGAAGTATCGGAACCAATTAAATGTTCTATACTATGGTCTCAGGACGTTCCTGAATTTAATAGATTATGTTGATATATCTATAGTTTTTATAATTTCTCTCATTTTTATGTTTATTTTATTTGATTGGATTTTATTATAGAAATGTCATTGTATATTTGTTAAATGTACTATTTGGTTATTTTTACTCATCTCCGTTAGGAACCATATCATTGGCGTGATTTGTCATTCCCGACATCACGATGGGTGTTTTCATTGGCCCAGCCTTTTGATTGGTTTCTTAACGTCTTTACTAAGGAAGAATTTTTTACGTCCAAATACCTTAGTTGCATTACCAATTTACCTTTCTTTTAATAACACTGATCACTACAGTATTTTTTATTATAACTGTTTAAACATCACTTCCATGTTTAGCAGCATTTTTTATCTTATTTTAATACCCATTAGCTTTTTTTAGGACTGTGTTATTTTTTACTTAGCCGTCTAATCCAATCATTGGTGGTGGGTGATTGTGACAGGCAATCTGACGTCACGGTAGGTGTTGTCACCGGCTTTTCCTCTGATTGGTCCACTGATGTTTTAAATAAGGAGAACTTATATGAATGTGTATGTAGCCTGATGAAACAGCTGGTATTGCAAGCTGAGAAACGCGTCACTTTGCTATCGACACTGTGTACAAAATAAAGGATGTACTTTTAAATATTCGTGCTCCTTTGTGTTCTCTACGAATTTGACACCTGATGACCTTCTGCCTCCTGGTTCCTCCGACTGGATAAGCCCCGGTACCTGCTCTGTTGGGACGTGCCTAAAGCTCCAGCTGTGTCCTACGGGTGACTTTAAAGGTCCCTTGCTGTCTGGTCTGGCACTCCGGTTGTGCCGCAACATTTGGTAAGAGGCTAATCTATAGAGATATTGGGTCTCTTGCTGTTACTTCTGCCCACGACTGTACTACTCTATGTGGTGCCTCAATTTTTCTCCTATAGATTTTCTGTCATAAAAAAAGCATTTTGCAGCTAAGGTACATAACACATATAACCAGTTCTGTCTTATAACAAACCAGTAAACAAAGAGGGTAGAGTAACAATGCATTGGTAATATACATAGCAAAAAAGTGGGAAAGAACTATCAGCGCCTATCAGTGAACACGACATGTTATTATGGGATTATCAACAGCATAGTCAAGTCCGGGATGTAAATTTCAAGTTCGGTCTAACAGCGGTTAGTAAGTTGTGTATTACCCAATTCCGGATTTTTCATAATTAATGGAATCAAGTGGAAAGTTTAGTGCCTGGAAAAGACGCCAAATGTATCGTTAGGACCGCTGCAGAAGGTTGAAGTATGTCAGATGTGTCCTGTGCGGTTGGACCAGATGTAGCAGTATGATTTTCCTTCCCCGATTCTCTCCTCTGCTATTTCAGATGTGGGTATCTCCCACACAGTCCAGTTACTCCACAGCTCCAAGGCCACAGCAGGCAAAAGAGGCCGTTCATACCAGGTAGATACTTTTAGAATCTGGGCATTTTGATTACATGCTCTGTACAGCAGCTTTACACAAATCCTGGGGTACTTTGCCTGAGGATAATGAATCTTGAAAAATTAACAGTAGAGGTTTGTCTATAACAGTGCTAAATTCCAGTAAAACCTTTGGGTGTATTCCATCTGGGCCTGGAGTTTTATTTACCTTAATATTATCTAGTTTTTTTCCAGATATCCTCTAGACATAACCCAATTAATGGTATGGGCTGGTGTTCTAGTTCGTTCCAAAGTATCCTCCATTGGTTCCTCTCTTGTGTATTCTGAATCATGAAAAAAAAAAATTGAGTTTAGTATCCCTTTAAGACTGTGGTTAGTCTTGTTGTCTGCAAACTAAAGACCAGATTGGCTTCTACAAATAAGGCAAATGGTGGGGGGAGTTTTGCTATTGAAAAGTAGTTGCAGTAAAAAGAATGTTATTGTGTTCTAAAAACATATGGGGGCCCATTTATCAAGCTCTGAACAGAGCTTGTGGGCCTGTGTTTCTGGCGACTCTTCAGACTCTCCAGAAACACCAGTTATGAAGCAGCAGACTAAAGACCACTGGTCCATAACCCTGCTCTGATGAGGTGGACAGGAATCACCGGAAATCAACCCGATCGAGTACAATCGGGTTGATTGACACCTCCCTGCTGGCGGCCAATTGTCCGCGAGTCAGCAGGGGGCGGCGTTGCACCAGCAGCTCTTGTGAGCTGCTGGTGCAATGTTAAATGCGTAGAGCGTATTGCTCTCCGCATTCAGCGAGGTCTTCCGGACCTGAACAGCACTGTTGGATCAGGTCCGCAAGACCTTTGATAAATAGGCCCCTAAGACTTGACTGATACTGTATGTTTTTCTATAGCAGCACAAGAGAAATGATTTGGAATTACATTGTGTTTATTGCCCCTTTAATGGTCCATTAGCACCTGAATCAAACCAACTAGCTCCGGTGCTTTTTTTCATTACCTTTTTTGTTTTACTTTCACTTCCATGCCTAAGGCTAACTCTCCTACATGTATGTTCCTAATTGGCTTCAACAGATAACTGCAAAACAATGCACTTTATACTAAGTCCAGATTGGCGCCTTTCAATAAAACAAACTCTGGGTGAAGCTTGACTACTGAATAACAATTGCAGTAAAAATGATGTTAAGTTGTTTTAAAAACATTTAGACTTGGGTGACGTGTCCGAGCCGCTGCCATGCTGAGACACTAAATTGAAAAGTTCCAGTAAACCCATAAACAATCTGTTGAGTATCTTGCTTATAGACACCCGACCTACGCAAAAATTGTGTATATTTACTGGAAACTGGGTAAAGCTTGCTGCAAATATTTTTTCAATACTGGCTGAACTCCAGAAAGTCAGAAGTAAGTGTAGCAGTTACAAAGCCATCAAAATTAACCAATAATGGAGATCACCACTGCTACCTTGCTACAAAGGATGGCTTCCAAGATGGAGACACACTTTAACTCCCTCATGAGAATCCTAAAGGGTGAGCGGAGCGACATACCTACAATAAAAATACTCTACAGTCCTGCACTAACATTCTTCAAACAACAGGATATGAGCATCATAGATACCTTGATGTTGACTCAGAGGCACTTGCTAAGCTGGAAGAACAGCAAAATGAAGCTGCAGCGTCTATCCTGGAGGAGATCTCCACAGAAAAACTTTTGCTTCCGGACCTAGCCCCAATTATATATTGGACTCAGAGAAGCGGATCCCCAGGTCCCTAGCCATGCGGACGATCGCTGGGGGCCATCAGGCTGAGCGCAGGTGGCAATACCTAGCTAACACAAAGCTGGTCTCCTCAACTACAAACATACTGGGCTTTAGTAAGCATGAAGGAGACACTAATCTTTCTTTGACAATCGACACAGCAAATCAACACTTAGGACATGTCTGCTCTCTTGCTTTGATGACTGTCCACGGCTTCCTGAACCTTCAACTTCTTTCACGTGAGGTCTTATGGTTAACAGAAGCAGAACCTGTCCTAATGCTTCTGTCTTGTGGTATAGGGTAATGAAGGGGGCTGCCTGATGAACCTGGACAGCAGAACTGCCTTTCCTTTTTATTTCACTTTTTATTTTATTTATTGATGTGACACTTTATTAGTACACCCATATTCATTTTGCTGTATATCTGCTCTATGGTGGGGAAATCCGTCTGCACACCTTTTCTCCTTTCATACAGAAAGTACCCAATATGCTTATACTTGAGGCAAAGGCTTCTATTTATCAAGCCGTCAACTTACTTGCATTCAACGGCACCAATACGCTCACCTAAGATCGCCTAACATCGCTGCCGCGGAACTGAAAACGTTCTCCAAAATTATTTAAAAAAACTGTCCAAAAGCCGCGCACCAAGTACGGGGCGATGAGCAGCGGACTGTTGTTAACTAACAGTCATCGATCTCGCTGCTTTTCGGCTTTTTCCCAGCTTTATTGGTACCCTGTCACTAAACACCCACACTATACTATACTGTTTACCCCCTATACCGCCGCTCCCGGAGACCACCGCAACTCTAATAAATGTATTAACCCCTAAACCGCCGCTCACGTAACCCGCCGCAACTAAAGTGTTTAACCCCTAAACCGCCGCTCCTGGAGCCCACCGCCACCTACATTATACTTATTAACCCCTAATCTGCCACCCCCTACACCGCCGCCACCTACATTATACTTATTAAACCCTAATCTGCTGCCCCTACACCGCCGCCACCTACATTATATTTATTAACCCCTAATCTGCCCCCCCTACAACGCCGCCACCTACATTATACTTATTAACCCCTAATCTGCCGCCCCCTACACTGCCGCCACCTACATTATATTTATTAACCCCTAAACTGCCCCCCCCTACACCGCCGCCACCTACATTATATTTATTAACCCCTAATCTGCCCCCCCACACCGCCGCCACCTACATTATACTTATTAACCCCTAATCTTCCACCCCCTACACCACCGCCACTATATTAAATTTATTAACCCTTAAACCTAAGTATAACCCTAACCCTAACACCCACTAACGTAAATATAATTTAAATAAATCTAAATAAATATTCCTATCATTAAATAAAGTATTCCTATTTAAAACTAAATACTTACCTGTAAAATAAACCCTAAGATAGCTACAATATAACTAATAATTACATTGTAGCTATCTTAGGGTTTATTTTTATTTTACAGGCAAGTTTGTATTTATTTTAACTAGGTACAATAGTTATTAAATAGTTATTAACTATTTAATAACTTCCTAGTTAAAATAAATACAAATATACCTGTAAAATAAAACCTAACCTAAGTTACAATTACTCCTAACACTACACTATAATTAAATAAATCCCTAAACTAAATACAATTAAATTAAATTAAATAAAATTATCTAAAGTACAAAAAACAAACAAACAAACAAACACTAAATTACAGAAAATAATAAACAAATTACAAGATTTTTAAACTAATTACACCTAATCTAATCCCCCTAACAAAATAAAAAAGCCCCCCCAAAATAAAAAAAGCCCTACCCTACACTAAATTACAAATAGCCTTTAAAAGGGCCTTTTGCGGGGCATTGACCCAAAGTAATCAGCTCTTTTACCTGTAAAAAAAAATTACAACCCCCCCCCAACATTAAAACCCACCACCCACACAAACAGCCCTACTCTAAAACCCACCCAATACCCCCTTGGGAGAAGTCTTCACCCAACCGCGCAGAAGTCTCCTCAACGAATCTGTCAGAAGTGGTCCTCCAGATGGGCAGAAGTGGTCCTCCAGACAGGCAGAAGTCTTCATTCAGACGGCATCTTCTATCTTCATCCATCCGACGCGGAGCGGGTCCATCTTCAAGACATCCCATGTGGAGCGTCCTCTTCTGACGACGTCTTCTTGTTGAATGAAGGTACCTTTAAGTGACGTCATCCAAGATGGCATCCCTTCAATTCCGATTGGCTGAAAGAATTAAGGTAGAAAAAATCCTATTGGCTGATGCAATCAGCCAATAGGATTTAAGTTCAATCCTATTGGCTGATCTAATCAGCCAATAGGATTGAGCTTGCATTCTATTGGCTGATTGCATCAGCCAATAGGCTGATTAGGGGCAGATTAGGGGTTAATAAGTATGTTATGCAAAACATTAGGGGTTAATAAGTATAATGTAGGTGGCAGCGGTGTAGGGGGGGCAGATTAGGGGTTCATAAGTATAATGTAGGTGGCGGCAGTGTAGGGGGCGGCAGATTAGGGGTGTTTAGACTCGGGGTACATGTTAGGGTGTTAGGTGTAAACGTTCCCATAGGAATAAATGGGATATCGAGCAGCAGCGAACATGAGCTTTCGCTGCTTTCAGACTCCCATTGATTCCTATGGTATCTGCCGCCTCCAGGGTGGGGGATTGAAAACCAGGTACGATGGGCCGGAATAGTGGCGAGCGTACCTGGTAGAAAATTGATAACTAGCAAAAGTAGTCAGATTGTGCCGAATTTGCATTCGGAACATCTGTAATGACGTAAGCATTGATCTGTGTCGGACTGAGTCCGGCGGACTGTATTTAACGTCACAAAATTCTACTTTTGCCGGTCTGTAGGGTAACTAAGGGGAATCAGGCTCGCCACAAATATGCTGCGGAATTCCAGCGTATTTGTGGTTGACAGCTTGATAAATAGATGCCAAATTCTGCACTATGTCTATCTCAGGTAGATTAATGAGTTTTCCTATAATATGTTTCCTAAGTTATTTCTAGTCTTTAGGTTTTAGGACATTCTATTGTTTAAATAGTACTATATACTATTTTATCCCCAACGAATATTAACTATTGTTGAAGCAAATCACACTCTCTACCCTAGTCTGGTATTACCTGGTATCTCTTTTTAATCTCATGTTTATAAACTCATATTCTGCAATTATACCTCTCTTTTAGACATGTACAAGTAAGACTTCTGAAATGACCCCTATTATTGTTCTCTAAACAGTATTACACTTTTTACTTGACAACTGAAGCAACAGAAACATAGCGCTACAGTTTGCATGATCCCTGATTTCATGTGTATGTAAGATTCTTATTGTATTTATTATTCATCAGTCTATCTAAGGGGGATGGAAAGACGATTAATACTGGTAGATTCCATGCTAATATATATGGGAGTTCAGCCATTTCCTTTTTTACTCCATTTCACTTTGCCATACTTTATGTTTATATATACGGATATATTTAAAGGGATATTCCAGCCAAAACTGAAAACCACATGGATGCATTTCGGTATTGAACAGAAACAATTTTGTAATATACATGCATTAGCAAAAATGCTTCTAATAAAAGCTATAGCTGTTACAAAAGTGTATTTAAGTATGCACCGTGCAGCAGCATTTTAAACACAACACTTGTTCGGAAAGCCTAAGATGCTTTTACCACCTGGTAATTACTCAATTTGTTAATTGTTGACATGATAAAGCCCCACTGATAATCTGAGCAGCTGCATTATTTAACATGTGGGTGCAGTGAAAATATCTAGCTATGCTTCACATGCACGTGCAGAGAAAAATGTTAACACTAAAAAAGAGATAACTCTTAATAGAAGTATTTTTGCCAATACAAGTATATTGAAAATATGTTTCTATTCAAAGATGCAATAAATCTATGTGCATTTATATTTTGACTGGAATGTCCCTTTAAGGTTTGTTTTACTTTATGTATGTGTACGCATATGTGTATGTGTATATGTCTATATCTTAAAGTTCATGAGATTATCATACAAATGCAGCAATATATTAAATTCTAAGCGGTGTTTACCCGCTGATAATTTAAACACATACCTATATCATTGCTATATATTCCCTTAACTCTCCTCTCATTGAAATTCAAGTTTGTTTTGGGTCCAAAAATTACCCTATGAGAGTCATGGAGAGCATAAAACAGAAAATGCAGGTTTCATATGTTTATGTGTTCATTACATATGCTTGTATGTGTATATTCTAGCATATTTGTAACTTGCTGATCATATTCTTTTCTGAATATTTACTCATTAGGATCCAGTTAACAGTTTCACATTTGTATTCTATTTTTATTGTGAATGAACATTCTCATTGCACTGTTATTGCTAAAAAATCTTAATAAAAGATTATTTGGAAAAAACAAAACAAAAACATTTAGACTTGGGTGATATGTTATTCTATAGCAACACAAATATAATTGCAAGTTTTTTTTTATGTCCCTTTAAAGGGACACTGTACTCAGGCAAGCAGCTATGAAGATTTCATATCTGCTGCAGGAATACCAATATCCAAAGGGCTTAGCTCACTCTCTCACAGAGCAGATTATCTCTGGGCTGGAGCTAAGTTCTCTGGGCTGGAACTAACTTTGGAGCTGAACGGACGCATATTATAACAGCTCCAGCTTTAACACATATAAAAGTTACATTGTCGTCCATTCAAGCCCAAATATCGCACCACTACTGGACATTTGTAAGCCCAGGGGATCTGAACATCCAAATTTAAAGTGGGGAGCTACAGATAGACGGACTTCACTTTCCTGGTGTCTATTTTACTGACAGGAACACTGGAGTGCAGCCATTTTCTGACCCACATGGAAACTTCTGTGCAGAACGAGACTGACACACGGCTAATTTGCTGCCTTCAACAGAGGTACATACTGCATAATTTTAAAATGGATGTGGCAGCATATGTTATACAGGAGATTAGCAACCTTTTGGAGGACTGCCGCGCAAAGGTTGAAGACACAATCAAAATGACAGCCCAATCGACCAAAGCAACGCGTGCTGAACACGATGCCCTTCAGCATGTTTCTACAGCTGCCTATAGTGGCGGCAACGCTCTGGGGCCCCAGCGTTTGCCGTCTAACCACCATGACATGGAGAAGGTTGTAGGAATAGAGGGTACAAAGTCCGGAAACAGAAAATTTGAGATGGAGAATCTGATTACCCCGTGTGCTACCTCCAGAGCATCAGTCGGAATGCTACATGCCGCTCAAGCTACTGACCTGACACCTGAGATATCTATAACGAGGAAACATCTTCAGTCAGGGTTAAAGGAGCCTCTCAAGAGAGGTTATTTGCTGGTGCCCTTTAGAGGGCTGCGAGACCGATTTGGAGCAATTCCTCACAAGGAACAAACTTGGAAGTCAGGTGGCATGGTCTTTATGACACTGATTGGGACATACTGTCCAGGAATGCTGCAGGAGAGCTCAGAGGTTCTATGTGTCACTTCTTGGAGTTGGTACATCAAGTTACAGGTGACATCTGAAATGGACAATGCTAATTCATCCATAACCGCTAAGATGTGGTTCACTAAACATGGGCTCATATTCCAAATATATTATACTCTGATTTCCCATTTACTGTTGCCCGTTCCCCAACTTCTACAAAGCCAGATGAAACTTCTGGACTGTATGCCGTGCCAAAGAGTTGGAATTGGATGATGGTGGTTCCAACTCTGTTATTTACATTGATTCATTGAGTATAGCATGTCCTTTTACTTGACTTTTACATGAAGACCTATTGTCTGACCCTTGAAGTTTGGTTATAAATGCATGTATGTACTGTGTGATTTGCATTGTTTGTACAATAACGGTTTTCCAGACCTCTGAAAGCCAAGTAAGTTTGGAAATAGTGTTGCCACTAATGTTTCTCCACCCTACCTTCTAAGTTCCCTATACTAGCATTATAGACAGCCACACCTGGTCTACTCAGTTGAAGTAATTTATCTTAGCATTTTGTCCGCCCTCCCCAACGTTGTTCACCATGTGAACAAATGAAAATATATCCATTGACCCACCCTCCCAAATCATTACTCTCAGTGAATATTGTACCACAGAGGCGACTGACTAAGATGTTTCTTCGGAGACTGTACATATCACCTACTACTATTCCTACTATATCACAGTCCACGTCTGTTCCTATAACTATATCCCCTATCCCGGTAAGTTAAATATTACTATTCCCACTTAATTACATTTTTAAAGGTTAAGGCCCAAGAGTGGCCCTACATTTTACAGGGAAATAGCTGGACTTAACTTTATAAAGCTAGGGTGAATCCTTATTTACTTTATGTTGCAATCTAATACTGCATATATACCTGTTTCATACACTATCTCCTAAGTCACAATGTATATTGTCTTGTGAGCCTGTATTTTGTATATTCATACTCATACTTAGGACACAAAAAAAAAGTATTTCCCCTCACCCTTTCCTGCTCTGCGCGTCATATCCAATGTCCCTTTCCCGTCTCCGTCCAGTGGTGACAGCAACCCCTGAGGGGAGATCCAACACATATCCCTTTACCATATGGGTCCAGGGGTGATATACTTTTTATACCAACCCAGTCTTAAATTGATATTTCTTTATTTTACCCCCTAACCTCACCCCTTTAAGTTTATGATGGCTCCACCCCCCTCTCCCCCCCTTATACCATTGAGCTTACTTCGTAAGCAAAGGAAAATATATCCTATAGAAACATGTATTTTCTTTTCACATGGGAACAACCTAATTCATTCATCAACAATATTTCTTTTCAGTGATCTTAAAAACTGTCAGTTATAGCTAGTCTTTGAAGTGTGAACAACACATGTTTTTGTATTGAAACGGAATTGACAGATTGATATATGACCTATTATACCACTGCTTTTAATTCTGTATTAATTGTACGCATATATCTGATCACCTATATTTCTTTAGACTGTGATAACTTGTTGATGAGTGTAATACATATGTTTTACAGAAGACCAAAATTTTACCCATTATTGTTGAAACTTATTACACAATCTGTTGTTGATATACTGTATATATTTAATGTTTTATGCTCTACCAAGCCCAAAAGGGGCTAGAGATTCAATTTATTTACCTCCATTGAGTATTTAAATTTTACCACGGTCCAAGAGTGACTTACTAATTTCAGAGGAGGTTTATATAATCATAAAAATGAGGTTACAGCTATCTTTGCCTTTTTCATTTTGAATTTGTATGTACCTGACTGTACACTGTTTTATTACTGTGAATTGTATTCCAACGTCTGTACTACTTCAGATTTGGCAATTCTACACTGTATATGTTTGTAACAACCTCAATAAAAATATTTGAAAAAAAAAAAAAAGTTCTCTAGGCTGATGAGATTTTTAAAGAATGCTCGTCAGTCCTTCTATTTCCCTGGTGCAATTATATAAAGCCGTTTTTTTACCTGGAAAACAGGGTGTCTCACTAAGGGGCGTATGTTGCATTTTCGTATGGGGAAGAGATACATACATTACAAAAGTGCACAATAAAAATCGTAATTTAAAAATCACACAAAAATCGTAACCACCAAAAAATATTTTGTCAAAAACATAAAGTTTGAATGTAAATTACACACAAATAAATCATATTAAATATGCACATCTTAAATTGTAATTTAAGTATACTGGATGTGCAGAAATCACTTAGAAATTCGTACTTATAAGTACAAAATGCAAAGTGCACTTGTTGTTTTTTTTTTTTGTAAACTGGGCTGAACATGGCGTATCTGAAATGTTTTCTCAAATCCCATTGTTATTCACTTAACATTTCTGCTTTACAGATCTCAGTTTTTTTTCTTGTATACTAAAAAGTAGTGAGTTTGTGACAAAACACTCAAAATACTTAATACCCTAATGGAAAAACACATGCATACAAGAATAGAGGTGATTGTAAGATACGCAGAAAGCAGTGTAATGCGATATATATTGGCTGCAGGATTTCATTTTTAAAGCTCACCCCCTGCTCACTGCTAACTGCTCTATGGTGCAAAGTGCCCCTTTCTAGGGAGCTCCAATACTTAATATAGGAGGCATCTCGCCACTTGAAGGGATTGCCTTTTATTTAAGATAATTCCACCAGGGCATCCCCTGCAAGGGTGGGCATGAAAAACCATGTCTGTGCCGGCAAGGAATAGATAATCGGCCCCTCAGTATAAGTAGTAGAAAACAGCTATTTCATATGACAAACTAGGGAAAAAGAAGAACTACGGTAAGTAAAACAGATTTCTGGGTATACATTAAAGAGGAGAATGGTTTACATTGCAAGTACAGTCTATTTAATTAACAAATAACACAGTATACTTTCAACAGCAGCCAGTCAAATGAACATTACGTGCCCATGTAAACCAGGGTTTCTGACAGTATCCCCACAGTTTAAGCAACAAAGTACCGTATATGATCCACAGCACTTGAAGTGTAAAATGTTTTCTTCTTTATTAATATAAAGACATTACAGTATATGCAACATTTTGAAACAAACTTTTATTCATGCATACAGAAATCACCTTATATTCTATCTTAATATCATATTGCCATCTACTGGCAGAAAAAAAAAAATATTGTAGCTTTTTTTACCAAGTTTATACATTAAAAACACCAAATTGTTACAGATATGGAACAATATGTATCATAGTAAATTAGGTAAAAAAAGACAGAAGTCCATAGAGTTTAACTTATACAAATCTTAAAATACTTACAAAAAAGCTCCGGTTGAGCTTAAATGAATGCATTAAAAGGTGACCCTTACACAAGCAATCATATCCATGAATTCTGTTTCTAGCCAGAAATGTATCTTAACTATTTTTAAATGCATCTAAGGTATTGGCATTCACTACCTTCTTAGATAATGAGTTCCGCAATTGTATTGCTCTTATAGTGAAAAAAAGTTTATATTGCAGGAAATTAAATCTCCTTTCCTCCAGCCTTAAAGTGAAGGTAAAGTTACCAATTTGACGATCTGGAATAACATTCTTTGTCCCAAATAAAAAAGACTTTCATTCATCAGGTTTTTCAAAATTATCGGTAAATGAAGTTATCGCTGTAATCTAACTATTTTTTAAGCTCAGCCAATTCAACACGTAATTTTTTTCATTTTTTTTACTGGATCACGTTCTGAAAACATCCAATTAAAATTCTGGCCGTTAGGCGGCCGTCAAACTACGTCATCCACCTCCTTTTAAAATTGCGCATGCGCTATAGTTTTATTATCCATATTGGAATCAAAGCGCGCTCCAGTTTCGCAATTTTATTATGAATACCCGCATTACATTGTCTGCTTTTATGGATTTTAGAGTATCGCATGCGCAGTAGCTGGAGAATTCGCAGATTCGCACATGCGCATTAGTGACGATCATCGTGAACGCGCTTTAGAGATTCGTATAGAGCGGGTGGGACCGCTCTATACGTCACAGCAAAGAAAATCAGGAAGTAGTGGTTGGGAGGAGTTTTCATGGAAACAGTAAGCAAATATATATATTTAAAAACTATCAAAATATTTAAAGAATATTAAAATAAACTTAGCGATTAGCTTTTTCTACTATTAATTGATGCATTGACGTCTTCAAAGTAAGAAAACTTTAACCTTCACTTTAAACTGTGACCTCTTGTCACAAACATTTTTCTTGGAATAAACAGAGCTTCTGCCATCTCTGTTTATGGGCCTTGAATATATTTATATAAAGTAATCATGTCACCTATCAAGCACCTTTTTTCTAGAGAAAACAGAACCAGTTTGGCTAGCCTCTCCTCAAAGCTTAAATACTCCATTCCCCTTATTAGTTTTGTGGCCCTTCTCTGAACTTTTTCTAAGTCTGCAATGTCTTTTTTTGAGATTGGTCCCCAGAACTGCACTCCATACTCAAGGTGAGGTCTTACCAGGGATTTATATAGTGACAGAATTATGCTTTCCTCCCTTGCATCAATGCCTCTTTTAATACATGCTAGTATCTTATTAGCCTTAGAAGCTGCTGCCCTGCATTGTCCTAGCAGGAGGTGAAATAAAAATGAGTAACATATATTGTTTCATATTTGTAACTATTTGGTGTTTTTTAATGGATAGTGATATGATATTATTAAGATAATATATAATGAGAAAATGGCGTTAAAATTATGTGTTTAAAAAGAGGTCCTGTATATGATTTATTTATGCATGACTAAGAGCTTGTCTTAAAAAGTTTTATTTACCATAATGTCCGTATATTAATAAAGAAGAAACTATTTTAAACTTCATATATTTTGTTAATTAACTAAGGCCTAGATTTGGAGTTTGGCGGTAAAAGGGCTGTTAACGCTCCGCGGGTTTTTTTCTGGCCGCACCATAAAATTAACTCTGGTATCGAGAGTTCAAAAAAATGCTGCGTTAGGCTCCAAAAAAGGAGCGTAGAGCATTTTTACCGCAAATGCAACTCTCGATACCAGAGTTGCTTACGGACGCGGCCAGCCTCAAAAACGTGCTCGTGCACGATTCTCCCATAGGAAACAATGGGGCTGTTTGAGCTGAAAAAAAACCTAACACCTGCAAAAAAGCCGCGTTCAGCTCCTAACGCAGCCCCATTGTTTCCTATGGGGAAACACTTCCTACGTCTGCACCTAACACTCTAACATGTACCCCGAGTCTAAACACCCCTAACCTTACACTTATTAACCCCTAATCTGCCGCCCCCGCTATCGCTGACCCCTGCATATTATTATTAACCCCTAATCTTCCGCTCCGTAAACCGCCGCAACTTACATTATCCCTATGTACCCCTAATCTGCTGCCCCTAACACCGCCGACCCCTATATTACATTTATTAACCCCTAACCTGCCCCCCACAACGTCGCCGCCAGCTACTTACAATAATTAACCCCTAATCTGCCCCCCTCAACGTCGCCGACACCTGCCTACACTTATTAACCCCTAATCTGCCGAGCGGACCGCACCGCTACTATAATAAAGTTATTTACCCCTAATCCGCCTCACTAACCCTATCATAAATAGTATTAACCCCTAATCTGCCCTCCCTAACATCGCCGACACCTAACTTCAATTATTAACCCCTAATCTGACGACCGGAGCTCACCGCTATTCTAATAAATGGATTAACCCCTAAAGCTAAGTCTAACACTAACACTAACACCCCCCTAACTTAAATATAATTTACATCTAAAGAAATAAATTAACTCTTATTAAATAAATTATTCCTATTTAAAGCTAAATACTTACCTGTAAAATAAATCCTAATATAGCTACAATATAAATTATAATTACATTGTAGCTATTTTAGGATTAATATTTATTTTACAGGTAACTTTGTAATTATTTTAACCAGGTACAATAGCTATTAAATAGTTAAGAACTATTTAATAGTTACCTAGTTAAAATAATAACAAAATTACCTGTAAAATAAGTCCTAACCTAAGTTATAATTAAACCTAACACTACCCTATCAATAAATTAATTAAATAAAATACCTACAATTACCTACAATAAAACCTAACACTACACTATCAATAAATAAATTAAATACAATAGCTACAAATAACTACAATTACATAAACTAACTAAAGTACAAAAAATAAAAAAGAACTAAGTTACAAAAAATAAAAAAATATTTACAAACATAAGAAAAATATTACAACAATTTTAAACTAATTACACCTACTCTAAGCCCCCTAATAAAATAACAAACACCCCCAAAATAAAAAAATGCCCTACCCTATTCTAAATTAATAGAGTTAAAAGCTCTTTTACCTTACCAGCCCTGAACAGGGCCCTTTGCGGGGCATGCCCCAATAAAATCAGCTCTTTTGCCTGTAAAAAAAAACATACAATACCCCCCCCCCCCCAACATTACAACCCACCACCCACATACCCCTAATCTAACCCAAACCCCCCTTAAATAAACCTAACACTAGCCCCTGAAGATCTTCCTACCTTGTCTTCACCATCCAGGTTCACCGATCCGTCCTGGCATCCGGTGCTGAAGAGGTCCAGAAGAGGCTCCAAAGTCTTCCTCCTATCCGGCAAGAAGAGGACATCCGGACCGGCAAACATCTTCTTCCAAGCGGCATCTTCAATCTTCTTCCATCCGGTGCGGAGCGGGTCCATCTTGAAGCAGCCGACGCGGATCCATCCTCTTCTTCCGGTGTCTCCCGACGAATGACGGTTCCTTTAAGGGACGTCATCCAAGATGGCGTCCCTCGAATTCCGATTGGCTGATAGGATTCTATCAGCCAATCGGAATTAAGGTAGGAATATTCTGATTGGCTGATGGAATCAGCCAATCAGAATCAAGTTCAATCCGATTGGCCGATCCAATCAGCCAATCAGATTGAGCTCGCATTCTATTGGCTGATCGGAACAGCCAATAGAATGCGAGCTCAATCTGATTGGCTGATTGGATCAGCCAATCGGATTGAACTTGATTCTGATTGGCTGATCCCATCAGCCAATCAGAATATTCCTACCTTAATTCCGATTGGCTGATAGAATCCTATCAGCCAATCGGAATTCGAGGGACGCCATCTTGGATGACGTCCCTTAAAGGAACCGTCATTCGTCGGGAGACACCGGAAGAAGAGGATGGATCCGCGTCGGCTGCTTCAAGATGGACCCGCTCCGCACCGGATGGAAGAAGATTGAAGATGCCGCTTGGAAGAAGATGTTTGCCTGTCCGGATGTCCTCTTCTTGCCGGATAGGAGGAAGACTTTGGAGCCTCTTCTGGACCTCTTCAGCACCGGATGCCAGGACGGATCGGTGAACCTGGATGGTGAAGACAAGGTAGGAAGATCTTCAGGGGCTAGTGTTAGGTTTATTTAAGGGGGGTTTGGGTTAGATTAGGGGTATGTGGGTGGTGGGTTGTAATGTTGGGGGGGGGGGTATTGTATGTTTTTTTTTACAGGCAAAAGAGCTGATTTTATTGGGGCATGCCCCGCAAAGGGCCCTGTTCAGGGCTGGTAAGGTAAAAGAGCTTTTAACTCTATTAATTTAGAATAGGGTAGGGCATTTTTTTATTTTGGGGGTGTTTGTTATTTTATTAGGGGGCTTAGAGTAGGTGTAATTAGTTTAAAATTGTTGTAATATTTTTCTTATGTTTGTAAATATTTTTTTATTTTTTGTACTTTAGTTAGTTTAT
Source organism: Bombina bombina (assembly GCF_027579735.1). NCBI lineage: Eukaryota > Metazoa > Chordata > Amphibia > Anura > Bombinatoridae > Bombina > Bombina bombina. Next base: position 564,949,733 of record NC_069505.1, read on the forward strand.
GTAATTGTAGTTATTTGTAGCTATTGTATTTAATTTATTTATTGATAGTGTAGTGTTAGGTTTTATTGTAGGTAATTGTAGGTATTTTATTTAATTAATTTATTGATAGGGTAGTGTTAGGTTTAATTATAACTTAGGTTAGGACTTATTTTACAGGTAATTTTGTAATTATTTTAACTAGGTAACTATTAAATAGTTCTTAACTATTTAATAGCTATTGTACCTGGTTAAAATAATTACAAAGTTACCTGTAAAATAAATATTAATCCTAAAATAGCTACAATGTAATTATAATTTATATTGTAGCTATATTAGGATTTATTTTACAGGTAAGTATTTAGCTTTAAATAGGAATAATGTATTTAATAAGAGTTAATTAATTTCGTTAGATTTAAATTATATTTAACTTAGGGGGGTGTTAGTGTTAGGGTTAGACTTAGCTTTAGGGGTTAATCCATTTATTAGAATAGCGGTGAGCTCCGGTCGTCAGATTAGGGGTTAATAATTGAAGTTAGGTGTCGGCGATGTTAGGGAGGGCAGATTAGGGGTTAATACTATTTATGATAGGGTTAGTGAGGCGGATTAGGGGTTAATAACTTTATTATAGTAGCGCTCAGGTCCGCTCGGCAGATTAGGGGTTAATAAGTGTAGGCAGGTGTCGGCGACGTTGTGGGGGGCAGATTAGGGGTTAATAAATATAATACAGGGGTCGGCGGTGTTAGGGGCAGCAGATTAGGGGTACATAAGGATAACGTAGGTGGCGGCGCTTTGCGGTCGGCAGATTAGGGGTTAATTATTGTAAGTAGCTGGCGGCGACGTTGTGGGGGGCAGGTTAGGGGTTAATAAATATAATATAGGGGTCGGCGGTGTTAGGGGCAGCAGATTAGGGGTACATAAGTATAACGTAGGTGGCGGTCGGCAGATTAGGGGTTAAAAAAATTGAATCGAGTTGCGGCGATGTGGGGGGACCTCAGTTTAGGGGTACATAGGTAGTTTATGGGTGTTAGTGTACTTTAGAGTACAGTAGTTAAGAGCTTTATGAACCGGCGTTAGCCCAGAAAGCTCTTAACTACTGACTTTTTTCTGCGGCTGAAGTTTTGTCGTTAGAGCTCTAACGCTCACTTCAGAAACGACTCTAAATACCGGAGTTAGGAAGATCCCATTGAAAAGATAGGATACGCAAATGGCGTAGGGGGATCTGCGGTATGGAAAAGTCGCGGCTGAAAAGTGAGCGTTAGACCCTTACCTACACGACTCTAAATACCGGCGGTAGCCTAAAACCAGCGTTAGGAGCCTCTAACGCTGGTTTTCACGGCTACCGCCGAACTCTAAATCTAGGCCTAATAAAGTTAATCTAACACTTTGGGGCCAATTTATTAAGTGTTGGACAGACATGATCCACTGTAGCGATGATGTCTGCCCGACACCACTGAATGCCGACAGGATAAGCTGTCGGCATTTAACATTGCACATGCAGTTCTATTGAACTGCTTGTGCAATGCTGCCCCCTGCAGATTTGCGGCCAATTGGCCGCTAGCAGGGGGTGTCAATCAACCCGATCGTATGTGATCGGGCTGATTGCTGTACGCCGCTTCAGAGCTGGCGTACGAGTTAAGGAGCAGCGGTCTTAAGACTACGGCTTCTTAACTCCTGTTTCCGGCAAGCCTGAATGCTCGTGCGGAAACAGATGTATCTGACCACATTCCGGGCATGATAAATCGGCCCCTTTAAAGGACCAGTAAACACAACAGATTTGCATACTCAACAAATGCAAGATAACAAGACAATACAATAGCATTTACTCTGAATTTCAAATGAGTAGTAGATTTTTTTCTAACACATTTCAAAGTTATGTATATTTCCACTCCCCCTGTACCATGTGATAGCAATCAGCCAATCACAAATGCATATACGTATAGTCTGAGTTCTTGCACATGCTCAGTAGGAGCTGGTGACTCAAAAAAAGTGTAAATATAAAAGACTGTGCACATTTTTTTTAATGGAAGTAAATAGGAAAGTTGTTTAAAATTACATGCTGTATCTGAATCATGAACATTTAATAAAACCTGAGTGTCCCTTTAAGTGGTCACCTTGCCAAGTCAATCAATTCAAAAGGTAAAGTAAACACTGCTGTTGTCTTGGTATAGAATAACTTCTCAGCAAAAATCCAAACATTTTAAAAACAAATTAACATCGATTTTTAATCATATTAGTTTTTTAATAGCCAAACTCCAACCACCACACCAGTTTACAGACAACAAGGCTTGTTACCAATGTGCACAATTTTTTTTAACTGAGCAAATTTCGGCCAAGTGATTAAAAAGTGCGCACACTTTATTCTTGAGTATAGTCAAACTTGAACATATTTTAATTGTAATAACACATACAAAAACTCACACACAGACATTTACATACTGGTTTACACACACACACACACACACATACTGGCAGTAACTCTGTTTGTATAATCCCTGATGAATATATATCACCATTCTACTTTTTTTTTTTTTTTTTTTTATTGTGTCCTTCAGAAAATCACAAAAATACGTTTCACATTACAAGAAAAAATAATCAGACTGACTTTGAGTTTTAAGCAGGCTTACCTTTCCAGAAGCTCGGACTCTTATGCCTTCCATCTGCATGATGGCAAGCCTCAGACTGAAGTGCAACCGATTAAAAAGTATTTCCTGTGCTCCCTCTGTTAACTACCACTGATGTAAGTAATTACTGTTCTTTCTGTCTCTGCTTGTGCCTGCACTATATTAACAGGGGTGTGCTCTCCAATACCCTGTAACACTGCTCTATGCAAATAGTGCACGCTCTTCCTGCCTGCAGATGTAACAGTGGGAATATTTTAAAAATTATATTCTAGATGCCACTAAACACTGTATTAGGCTTGTTTGTAAAATAAAAAGAAAACCAATATGGTTTTCAAGAGAAGTAGCACATGCAGTTAAGACAAAAAAGACAGTCTATAAAAAAATCAAACTCACTTCGGCCTATTTATCAAACGTCTTGCGGACCTGATCCGACAGTGCGGATGAGGTCCGCAAGGCCTCGCTGAATGCGTAGAGCAATATGCTTTCCACATTTAACATTGCACCAGCAGCTCACAAGAGCTGCTGGTGCAATGCCGCCCCCTGCTGACTCGCAGCAAATCGGCCGCCAGCAGGGAGGTGTCAATCAACCTGATCGTACTCGATCGTGTTGATTTCCGGTGATTCCTGTCCGCCTCATCAGAGCAGGCGGACAGGGTTATGAAGCAGCGGTCTTTAGACCGCTGCTTCATAACTGGTGTTTCTGGCGAGTCTGAAGACTCGGCAGAAACACGGGCCCACAAGCTCCGTTCGGAGCTTGATAAATGAGCCCCACTGGCTCAGAAGAGGATAAGGAAAAATGGAGAACCCTTAAAAAGATGACAAAGCAGCTAATCCGAAAGGCTAAAGCTGATGCAGAAGAGAAAATAGCACAATCTGTTAAAAACAGTGACAAAACCTTCTTTAGATATATCAGTGAAAAGAGAAAAACTAACAGAGGGATAGTTAGACTCAAGAATGATGATGGAATACTGGAAGAAGATAAACAAATAGCAAACTGTTTAAATTATTACTTTTGTTCAGTCTTTACAACAGATGATAAAGATAGTGAGATTCTATCAAGGGATGTTACTATAAATGATCATGTAAGTAGTACTTTTCTTTTTACAGAGGAAGAGGTTTCAAGGGCTTTATCAAAAATAAAAGTAAATAAGTCTGTGGGTCCAGATAATATTCATCCAAGGGTTCTAAGAGAACTTCAATCCGTAATAGCTACTCCATTAGCTGATTTATTTAATCAGCCACTTCTAACAGGAGTTGTTCCAAAAGACTTGAAAATTGCCATTGTAGTCCCTCCTCATAAAAAGGGTAGTAGGGAAGATTCTGCTAACTATAGGCCAGTCAGTTTGATCTCAATTGCAGGGAAATTAATGGAAACTCTTTTAAAGGAAAGACTTGTATCTTTCCTTCAGACAAACAACTTAGAAGACAAAGGACAGCATGGTTTCACTGCTGGAAGATCATGTCAGACTAATCTAATTGATTTCTTTATCCATGTAACTAAAATAATAGACCAGGGAGGAGCCGTAGATGTTGCATATCTAGACTTTAGCAAAGTATTTGACACTGTCCCACACAACAAACATTCACAAAAGGTATTTCCTTAGAATAGATGCTAAGATTGTTAAGTGGGTAGAGTGCTGGCTTAAAGATAGATGACAGAGGGTTTCAATTAATGGAGTACATTCAAATCAGGCATCAGTTACTAGTGGGGTTCCCCAAGAGTCATTTCTTGGGCCTGTTTTGTTTAACATGATCATAAGTGATATTGGAAGTGGGCTTAAGGGGAAGGTTTGCTTGTTTGCTGATGATACAAAAATTTGAAACAGGGTAGATGTTCCAGGAGGGGTTGATCAAATTAACTGTGATATTAAAAAACTAGAGGACTGGTCAAATAAATGTGATCTGAAATTTAATATTACCAAGAGCAAAATTATGCATTTTGGATCTAGAACCTCTAAGGCCAATTATAGAGGCCTATTTATCAAGCCGTCAACCGCAAATACGCTGGTATTCTGCAGCGTAATTGTGGCGAGCCTGATTCACCTTATTTATCAAAGCCTACAGACCGCCAAAAGTTGAAATCTATGACGTAACATAAGATCCGCCAGTCTCAGTCCGACACAGATCGATGCTTACATCATTGCAGATGTTCCGAATGCAAATTCGGCACTATCTATCTAACTACTTTTGCAAGTTAAAAAATATCTAACAGTTACGCTCGCCACTATTCCGGCCCAGCGTACCTGCTTTTCAATCTGTCGCCCTGGAGGCGGCGGATGCCATAGGAATCAGTGGGAGTCTGAAAGCAGCGAAAGCTTATATTCGCTGCTGCGCGATATCCCATTGATTTCTATAATAACGTTTACACCTAACACCCTAACATGTACCCCGAGTCAAAACACCCCTAATCTGCCGCCCCTGACACCGCCGCTACCTACATTATACTTAGTAACCCCTAATCTGCCGCCCCTACATCGCCGCCACCTACATTATACTTATTAACCCCTAATCTGCCGCCCCTACATCGCCGCCACCAACATTATACTTATTAACCCCTAATCTGCCGCCCCTACATCGCCGCCACCTACATAATACGTATTAACCCCTAATCTGCCACCCCTACATCTCCACCACCTACATTATACTTATTAACCCCTAATCTGCCGCCCCTACATCGCCGCCACCTACATTATACTTATTAACCCCTAATCTGCCTCCCCGACACCGCCGCCACCTACATAAAAGTATTAACCCTTATTCTGCCGCTCCAGGACCCCGCCACCACCTAAATAATGTATTAACCCCTATCCCGCCGCTCCTGGAGCCTACCGCAACTAAATAAAGTTATTAACCCCTAAAACCCTGGTCTCCCACATCACTACCACTTACTAAACCTATTAAAGCCTAAACCGCCAGCCCCCCACATCGCCATAAAATAAATTAACCTACTAACCCCTAAACCTAACAACCCGCTAACTTTATATTAAATATTAACTCATCCCTATCTTATAATAAATTAAAACTTACCTTTAGATTTAAATTAAACTATATTAAACTATTTATTAACCTACCCTAACTATTATGCTGAAATTACATTAAATTATATTAAACTATTAATTAATCTAGATACAGCAAACACAAATTATATTGTGGCGCTTACCAGCCTCCGGGGACCTGTGTTTAGGGCAGCGTATCTTCGGCGAAGCACCGGTCTCCTTACTCTTCAAGCTCCTCCTCACTTCCTGGGAGCCTCAGGTTAGCAGACACCGCGTCAAAATAACAGACAGCAAACCAGGACTGCCGGGGGACCCAATCCGTAAAAAATAACTTTTATTAGTGAGTCAGCGTAAAAAAAAAAAGAGCTTGCAGCTCACGATGTCAAGTAGTAGTTTTCAGTAGAGACAAGAAAGTGCAGACATGTTTCGTGTGGGGCTCCCACACTTGCTTACTGCTTGCTAGTGCCACTACTGAGATCTCTATTTAAAGAGACAATAATCAATTACTTAAAACGTTAATTATACACAGATGGTTAAAAACAACTTACTCAAAAGTTAACCACTACTTGACCAATAATTTAAACACTCTAATAGTATATGCCATAGTGTCTGGACTATTTAACCCTCTCAATACCTAAGTGAATAAATACTACACAATGTATGAATATGTGAAGAAAATATATACCTAAAAAAGTATCAATTTATTTGATTAATAGAAATCCTACTCTTCATCTGTTTTTCACCCTGTTATTTATTTAAAACATTTATAACTACTAGTATGTATAAAACTTTATAAAGTCTACCTTATTAGATCACAAGTGACATACACTAGGGATAAAGTTTATTTAGGGGACCCTTAACAAATTGAGTGGAGCTAAATAAAGAGATTAACATCACTTTCCATGTTTATCCCCTGGGGGTGTCTAGTATTCAGATAGAAAATCCATTTTGCTTCTTTGTAGTTTAAATGATACTCTCTGTCCCCTCCTCCTTTATGTGCTGGAACACGATCTATAGCCTGAATCGAGAGGAGTGAAGCATCACCAGAATGTACATTTTTAAAATGTCTAGCCACAGGGGTAAATATATCTGGGTGTTCAATATCCCTGACATGTTCGAGTGCCCTATCCTTCAGAAAACGTTTAGTCTTTCCGACATATTGAATTTGGCACCCCCTACAGGTTAATAAATAAATTTCATGTGTAGATTTGCAATTTAATTTAAATCTAATTTCAAATAATTTCTTTGTGACAGTGGAAGAAAAATGTGTCCCTTCCCTAACATATGTACAGGCCTTGCAATGATTGGCCCTACATTTGTAAAAGCCCAATCTGTTGGGTAACCACGTTCTTGTATTTTTGCTCGGAAGATCAGGGGGAGCTAAAATGTTACCCATAGTTTTCCCTTTTTTAGCTACACATTTACAGCCCCCCATAGCTAGACCTTCTAGACTGGGTTCTTCAGTCAAAATTGGTAGACATTGTTTAATGATGTTACAAACCTTATTAAATTCCAGACTATAGGGGGTACTGAAAATGATTTTATCCCCCACATTTGTTTGTGTGTCCCTTTTGTTGTTTTTCTACTGCAATAGGTCTACCCTTGGAATCTGATCAACCTCCTTTTTAGTATTACTTAAAAGTTTATCTGGGTAGCCTCTATTTTGTAACCTATTTTAGAGAATTACACATTGTTCCTTATATGTCCTGTCATTTGAGCAAATTTGTCTTATTCTAATATATTGCCCCTTGGGGATAGCTCTTTTTACATGACCTGGATGACATGATTTGTAGTTAAGAATGATATTCCCTCCTAAGGGTTTTCTATATACACTTGTACTGATGCAACCAGTAAATAGATCCACTTCTAAATCTACATCCAAGAATTTTGATATTGTTTTCATGTTGTTCTCCTGATAATTTAATACCTATTGTGTTGGTGTTGAGATAATCCACAAACTCTTGTGCAGACTCTGCATCTCCATCCCACACCACCAGGAGGTCATCAATGTACCGACCATAATAAACAATATTGGACTTAGAGGGGTTGCTATCTCCATAGACGTGGGCGGCCTCCCACCAACCCATGAAAAGGTTGGCATAGGATGGGGAAAATTTTTCCCCCATAGCCGTCCCACGCCTCTGGAGGTAGCAACATCCCTCAAAAAGAAAAAAAATATGTGTTAAGAGAAATTCAGTAGCCGTTAACAAAAAATGTTTAACATCCCCTGTATAATTGGAATGATTATCCAAAAAAATAAGAAATAGCATTTAACCCCTGGTGGTGTGGGATGGACGTATACAATTATACCACATCAATTGTTAAAAATCTATAATTTGATTGAGAGAGAGTATCATTTAAACTACAAAGAAGCAAAATTGATTTTCTATCTGAATACTAGACACCCCCAGAGGATAAACATGGAAAGTGATGTTAATCTCTTTATTTAGCTCCACTCAATTTGTTAAGGGTCCCCTAAATAAACTTTATCCCTAGTGTATGTCACTTGTGATCTAATAAGGTAGACTTTATAAAGTTTTATACATACTAGTAGTTATAAATGTTTTAAATAAATAACAGGGTGAAAAACAGATGAAGAGTAGGATTTCTATTAATCAAATACATTGATACTTTTTTAGTTATATATTTTCTTCACATATTCATACATTGTGTAGTATTTATTCACTTAGGTATTGAGAGGGTTAAATAGTCCAGACACCATGGCATATACTATTAGAGTGTTTAAATTATTGGTCAAGTAGTGGTTAACTTTTGAGTAAGTTGTTTTTAACCATCTGTGTATAATTAACGTTTTAAGTAATTGATTATTGTCTCTTTAAATAGAGATCTCAGTAGTGGAACTAGCAAGCAATGAGCAAGTGTGGGAGCCCCACACGAAACATGTCTGCACTTTCTTGTCTCTACTGAAAACTACTACTTGACATCGGGAGCTGCAAGCTCATTTTTGTTTTTACGCTGACTCACTAATAAAAGTTATTTTTTACGGATTGGGTCCCCCTGTATCCTCTTTTTTCACACACCCACCTCCTTGTGATGCCCGGCAGTCCTGGTTTGTTGTCTATTAATTAATCTACCCTAACTATTATAATAAAATTACAATAAACTATATTAATCTAATAATTAATCTACCCTAACTGTTATACTAAAATTACATTAAACTACAAATTAAATTAAATATATTATATAGTTAAAAACCTAACCCTACTCAAATAATTTAAATCTACTATTACATAAAATAAAAAATAAATTATCAAATATTTAAACTAATTACACCTAATCTAAGAGCCCTATGAAAAAAAGCCCCCCCCCCCAATAAAAAAAACCCCTAGCCTACAATAAACTACCAATAGCCCTTAAAAGGGCCTTTTGCGGGGCATTTCCCCAAATAAATCAGCTCTTTTACTTGTAAAAAAAAAAAATACAAATACACCCCCAACAGTAAAACCCACCACCCATACAACCAAATCCCCCAAATAAAAACCTACCTAAAAAACCTATGCTCCCCATTGCCCTGAAAAGGGCATTTGGATGGGCATTGCCCTTAAAAAGGCATTTAGCTCTTTTTTCTTGCCCAAACCCTAATCAAAATTAAAACCCACCCAATAAACCCATAAAAAAACCTAACACTAACCCCCGAAGATCCACTTACAGTTTCTGAAGACCCAACATCCATCCTCAATGAAGCCAGCAGAAGTCCTCAACGAAGCGGCAGAAGTCTTCATCCAACCGGGCAGAAGTCTTCATCCAACCGGGCAGAAGTCTTCATCCAGACGGCATCTTCTATCTTCACCCATCCAGCGCGGAGCGGCTCCATCTTCAAGACATCCGGCGCGGAGCATCCTCTTCTTTCGATGTCTTCTTCAACAATGAATCTTCCTTTAAATGACGTCATCCAAGATGATGTCCCTTAGATTCCGATTGACTGATAGAATTATATTAGCCAATCGGAATTAAGGTTGAAAAAATCCTATTGGCTGTTGCAATCAGCCAATAGGATTGAGCTTGCATTCTATTGGCTGATTGGAATAGCCAATAGAATGTGAGCTCAATCCTATTGGCTGATTGGATCAGCCAATAGGATGAAAGCTCAATCCTATTGGCTGATTGCAACAGCCAATAGGATTTTTTCAACCTTAATTCCGATTGGCTGATAGAATTCTATCAGCCAATCAGTATCTAAGGGACGCCATCTTGGATGATGTCATTTAAAGGAACATTCATTGTTGAAGAAGACGTCAGAAGAAGAGGATGCTCCACGCCGGATGTCTTGAAGATGGAGCTGCTCCGCGCTGGATGGATGAAGATAGAAGATGCCGTCTGGATGAAGACTTCTGCCCGGTTGGATGAAGACTTCTGCCGCTTCATTGAGGACTTCTGCCGGCTTCATTAAGGATGGATGTCGGGTCTTCAGAAACTCTAAGTGGATCTTCGGGGGTTAGTGTTAGGTTTTTTTAAGGGTTTATTGGGTGGGTTTTATTTTTAGCATAGGGTTTGGGCAAGGAAAAAGAGCTAAATGCCCTTTTAAGGGCAATGCTCACCAAAATGCCCTTTTCAGGGCAATGGGGAGCTTAGTTTTTTAGATAGGATTTTATTTGGGGGTGGTGGTTGTGTGGGTGGTGGGTTTTACTGTTGCGTGGGGGTATTTGTATTTTTTTTAAAGGTAAAAGAGCTGATTTCTTTGGGGCAATGCTCCGCAAAAGGCCCTTTTAAGGGCTATTGGTAGTTTATTGTAGGCTAGGGTTTTTTTTTTATTTTGGGGGGGCTTTTTATTTTCATAGGGCTCTTAGATTAGGTGTAATTAGTTTAAATATTTGATAGTTTATTTTTAATTTTGTGTAACTTAGTGTTTATTTATTTTTTTGTAACTTAGTGTTTGTTATTTTGTGTAACTTAGTTGTTTGTTTTTTGTAACTTTGTCATTTTTAATAGTAGATTTAAATTATTTGAGTATGGTTAGGTTTTTAACTATATAATATATTTAATATAATTTGTAGTTTAATGTAATTTTAGTATAATAGTTAGGGTAGATTAATTATTAGTTTAATATAGTTTAATGTAATTTTATTATAATAGTTAGGGTAGGTTAATTAGTAGTTTAATATAGTTTAATGTAAATCTAAAGGTAAGTTTTAATTTATTATAAGATAGGGATGCTTTAATATTTAATATAAAGTTAGCGGATTGTTAGGTTTAGGGGTTAATAGGTTAATTTAGTTTATGGCAAAGTGGGGGGCTGGCGGTTTAGGGGTTAATAGGTTTAGTAAGTGGTAGTGATGTGGGAGGCCAGGGGTTTAGGAGTTAATACATTTATTTTGTTGCGGTGGGCTCCGGGAGCGGAAGGGTCGGGGTTAATACATTTAGTTAGTTGCGGCGGTGTCAGGGAGCGGCGGAACAGGGGTTAATAAGTTTATTAGAGTTGCGGTGGGCTCCGAGAGCGGCGGGCTAGGGGTTAGAAACTTTATTTAGTTGCGGAGAAGTCCGGGAGCGGTGGGATAGAGGTTAAACATATTAGTATAGTGGCTGTGTTTAGTGACAGTATGTAAATAAAGCTGGGAAAAAGCCGAATAGCAGCAAGATCGATGACTGTTTATTTAACAACAGTCCGCTGCTCATCGCCCCGTACTTGGTTGGCTTTTTGACAGCTTTTTATATAAATATGGAGAGCGTATTCAGGTCCGCGACCGCAATGTTAGGCTATGTCAGGCGAGCGTATTGGTGCCGTCGAATGCAGCACAGTTGACAGCTTGATAAGTAGGCCTCAGTCTCAATTACTGACTGTAACTAAAGTCGAATACTTGGTTGCATTGGAAGAGGTATTAGAAGCAGAAATATCAAGGTTCTTATGCCACTCTACAGATCATTCGTTAGACCAAATCTGGAGTACTGTGTACAGTTCTGGAGACCATATCTTCAGTAAGATATAAATAAATTAGAAGCTGTCCAAAGGAGGGCTAATACAATGGTACATTGTCTAAAATATAAAACGTACAAAGAAAGACTCTATGATCTAAATATGTATAGTTTAGAGGATAGAAGGGAAAGAGGTGACATGATAGAAACCTTCAAATATATGAAGGGACTTAATAAAATAGAAGCTAAAAGCATTTTGCACAAAAAAAATAAATGCCAAAACAAGGGGTCAGAATCTAAATTTAGAGGGTAGCAGATTCAGGAAAACATTTAGGAAGCATTTTTTTACAGAAAGGGTGGTGGATTCATGGAATAAACTTCCATTTGAGGTGGTAAACACAAAGACTCTAAAGGAATTCAAAAATGCCTGGGACATGCATAAGGCTATCCTAAGGAAAAAGTAACATGTAATATGTGTAGACTTGATGGACCTTTTTGGTTCTTATCTACCATCAAATTCTATGTTTCTATGTTTCTCTTTACAAATAGCCTGACCCTAACCGCCTATATGACTAGGAAGCGCAGTCTCCAATATCCCCTGACACTGCTCTATACAAATAGCACACTCTCTTCTCACCTTTAATTAGCCTCACCCTGACCACCACATTTAAAATAAATAAATTTAAAAGAAAATACAATATAAAAAAAAACTGTATTTTTCAAGGCTGTGTGCATTTTAAAAATGTATGCGCGCTCTGTTTTAAAAATATGTGCGCAGGCACTCACTCACGCCTTAGAGGAAACGGTGCTTGCAACTCTCACAATGTTGTATAAAGTGCATTGTTTTGCAGTTGTTATCTGATAAAGCCACTTAGGGACAGACATGTAGTCTGAAGAAGTCAGCAGAGTGCATTTCAGGTTCTCAGAATTAGTCCATCTCAAGTGGTCCAATAATTGTAAAGTTTCTAACCCCCATAACAAAAATAAAAAGTCTCAAACCTGAAATGTTCTGCATGCACACTATACTTACTTAGATACCCTTTAGGACTGAGGATCAAACACTTTCCATTATAAATTGACCCTAAATTTACATTAGCCTAATTATAATAGCGCTAGCGGACATGATCCACTGTAGCAGATCATGTCCGCCACACATCGATAAATGCGAACAGCATACGCTGTCGGCATTTATCATTGCACAAGCATTTCTAGTGAAATGATTGTGCAATGCCGCCCCCTGGCCAATCGTCTTAAGACCGCTGCTTCTTAACTCCTGTTTCCGGTGAGCCTGAATGCTCGCACGGAAACAGAAGCATACGGGACTTGATAAATCGGCCCCTAAGGATCAAGAATGTGCAAAATGTGTAATGTGATATAGAGATCAGAACAAATAAAGATAATAGCTAGCTCAACTATAATAATATATAATTCATACTAAAATTCATACTAAGGGAGGTGTATCCTGGAAAAAGTATATGCATAAAATGTAGAAGAAAAGTGGATATGCCAAAATAGGGTATATCCAAAGTCCAGGGGTACAGAACTCTCACTATCTAAAAATATTTACAAAAACAGAGGCCTAGATTTGGAGTTCGGCGGTAAAAGGGCTGTTAACGCTCCGCGGGTTTTTTTCTGGCCGCACCATAAAATTAACTCTGGTATCGAGAGTCCAAAAAAATGCTGCGTTAGGCTCCAAAAAAGGAGCGTAGAGCATTTTTACCGCAAATGCAACTCTCGATACCAGAGTTGCTTACGGACGCGGCCAGCCTCAAAAACGTGCTCGTGCACGATTCTCCCATAGGAAACAATGGGGCTGTTTGAGCTGAAAAAAAAACTAACACCTGCAAAAAAGCCGCGTTCAGCTCCTAACGCAGCCCCATTGTTTCCTATGGGGAAACACTTCCTACGTCTGCACCTAACACCCTAACATGTACCCCGAGTCTAAACACCCCTAACCTTACACTTATTAACCCCTATTCTGCCGCCCCCGCTATCGCTGACCCCTGCATTACACTTTTAACCCCTAATCTGCCGCTCCGTAAACCGCCGCCACCTACGTTATCCCTATGTACCCCTAATCTGCTGCCCTAACATCGCCGACCCCTATGTTATATTTATTAACCCCTAATCTGCCCCCCACAACGTCGCCGACACCTACCTACACTTATTAACCCCTAATCTGCCGAGCGGACCTGAGCGCTACTATAATAAATGTATTAACCCCTAATCCGCCTCACTAACCCTATCATAAATAGTATTAACCCCTAATCTGCCCTCCCTAACATCGCCGACACCTACCTTCAATTATTAACCCCTAATCTGCCGACCGGAGCTCACCGCTATTCTAATAAATGTATTAACCCCTAAAGCTAAGTCTAACCCTAACACTAACACCCCCCTAACTTAAATATAATTTACATCTAACGAAATAAATTAACTCTTATTAAATAACTTATTCCTATTTAAAGCTAAATACTTACCTGTAAAATAAATCATAATATAGCTACAATATAAATTACATTTATATTATAGCTATTTTAGGATTAATATTTATTTTACAGGCAACTTTGTAATTATTTTAACCAGGTACAATAGCTATTAAATAGTTAAGAACTATTTAATAGTTACCTAGTTAAAATAATAACAAATTTACCTGTAAAATAAATCCTAACCTAAGATATAATTAAACCTAACACTACCCTATCAATAAAATAATTAAATAAACTACCTACAATTACCTACAATTAACCTAACACTACACTATCAATACATTAAATAAACACAATTGCTACAAATAAATACAATTAAATAAACTATCTAAAGTACAAAAAATAAAAAAGAACTAAGTTACAGAAAATAAAAAAATATTTACAAACATAAGAAAAATATTACAACAATTTTAAACTAATTACACCTACTCTAAGCCCCCTAATAAAATAACAAAGCCCCCCAAAATAAAAAATTCCCTACCCTATTCTAAAATACAAAAATTACAAGCTCTTTTACCTTACCAGCCCTGAACAGGGCCCTTTGCGGGGCATGCCCCAAGAAGTTCAGCTCTTTTGCCTGTAAAAAAAAACATACAATACCCCCCCCCCAACATTACAACCCACCACCCACATACCCCTAATCTAACCCAAACCCCCCTTAAATAAACCTAACACTAAGCCCCTGAAGATCTTCCTACCTTGTCTTCACCTCACCAGGTATCACCGATCCGTCCTGGCTCCAAGATCTTCATCCAACCCAAGCGGGGGTTGGCGATCCATAATCCGGTGCTCCAAAGTCTTCCTCCTATCCGGCAAGAAGAGGACATCCGGACCGGCAAACATCTTCTCCAAGCGGCATCTTCTATGTTCTTCCATCCGATGACGACCGGCTCCATCTTGAAGACCTCCAGCACGGATCCATCCTCTTCTTCCGACGACTAGACGACGAATGACGGTTCCTTTAAGGGACGTCATCCAAGATGGCGTCCCTCGAATTCCGATTGGCTGATAGGATTCTATCAGCCAATCGGAATTAAGGTAGGAATTTTCTGATTGGCTGATGGAATCAGCCAATCAGAATCAAGTTCAATCCGATTGGCCGATCCCATCAGCCAATCAGATTGAGCTCGCATTCTATTGGCTGATCGGAACAGCCAATAGAATGCGAGCTCAATCTGATTGGCTGATTGGATCAGCCAATCGGATTGAACTTGATTCTGATTGGCTGATTCCATCAGCCAATCAGAAAATTCCTACCTTAATTCCGATTGGCTGATAGAATCCTATCAGCCAATCGGAATTCGAGGGACGCCATCTTGGATGACGTCCCTTAAAGGAACCGTCATTCGTCGTCTAGTCGTCGGAAGAAGAGGATGGATCCGCGCTGGAGGTCTTCAAGATGGAGCCGGTCGTCATCGGATGGAAGAACATAGAAGATGCCGCTTGGAGAAGATGTTTGCCGGTCCGGATGTCCTCTTCTTGCCGGATAGGAGGAAGACTTTGGAGCACCGGATTATGGATCGCCAACCCCCGCTTGGGTTGGATGAAGATCTTGGAGCCAGGACGGATCGGTGATACCTGGTGAGGTGAAGACAAGGTAGGAAGATCTTCAGGGGCTTAGTGTTAGGTTTATTTAAGGGGGGTTTGGGTTAGATTAGGGGTATGTGGGTGGTGGGTTGTAATGTTGGGGGGGGGGTATTGTATGTTTTTTTTTACAGGCAAAAGAGCTGAACTTCTTGGGGCATGCCCCGCAAAGGGCCCTGTTCAGGGCTGGTAAGGTAAAAGAGCTTGTAATTTTTGTATTTTAGAATAGGGTAGGGAATTTTTTATTTTGGGGGGCTTTGTTATTTTATTAGGGGGCTTAGAGTAGGTGTAATTAGTTTAAAATTGTTGTAATATTTTTCTTATGTTTGTAAATATTTTTTTATTTTCTGTAACTTAGTTCTTTTTTATTTTTTGTACTTTAGATAGTTTATTTAATTGAATTTATTTGTAGCAATTGTGTTTATTTAATTTATTGATAGTGTAGTGTTAGGTTAATTGTAGGTAATTGTAGGTAGTTTATTTAATTATTTTATTGATAGGGTAGTGTTAGGTTTAATTATAACTTAGGTTAGGAGTTATTTTACAGGTAAATTTGTTATTATTTTAACTAGGTAACTATTAAATAGTTCTTAACTATTTAATAGCTATTGTACCTGGTTAAAATAATTACAAAGTTGCCTGTAAAATAAATATTAATCCTAAAATAGCTATAATATAAATGTAATTTATATTGTAGCTATATTATGATTTATTTTACAGGTAAGTATTTAGCTTTAAATAGGAATAAGTTATTTAATAAGAGTTAATTTATTTCGTTAGATGTAAATTATATTTAAGTTAGGGGGGTGTTAGTGTTAGGGTTAGACTTAGCTTTAGGGGTTAATCCATTTATTAGAATAGCGGTGAGCTCCGGTCGGCAGATTAGGGGTTAATAATTGAAGGTAGGTGTCGGCGATGTTAGGGAGGGCAGATTAGGGGTTAATACTATTTATGATAGGGTTAGTGAGGCGGATTAGGGGTTAATACATTTATTATAGTAGCGCTCAGGTCCGCTCGGCAGATTAGGGGTTAGTGTAGGTAGGTGTCGGCGACGTTGTGGGGGGCAGATTAGGGGTTAATAAATATAACATAGGGGTCGGCGATGTTAGGGGCAGCAGATTAGGGGTACATAGGGATAACGTAGGTGGCGGCGATTTGCGGTCGGAAGATTAGGGGTTAATTATTTTAAGTAGCTTGCGGCGACGTTGTGGGGGGCAAGTTAGGGGTTAATAAATATAATATAGGGGTCGGCGGTGTTAGGGGCAGCAGATTAGGGGTACATAAGTATAACGTAGGTGGCGGTCGGCAGATTAGGGGTTAAAAATTTTAATCGAGTGGCGGCGATGTGGGGGGACCTCGGTTTAGGGGTACATAGGTAGTTTATGGGTGTTAGTGTACTTTAGGGTACAGTAGTTAAGAGCTTTATAAACCGGCGTTAGCCAGAAAGCTCTTAACTCCTGCTTTTTTTCTGCGGCTGGAGTTTTGTCGTTAGAGCTCTAACGCTCACTGCAGAAACGACTCTAAATACCGGAGTTAGGAAGATCCCATTGAAAAGATAGGATACGCAAATGGCGTAGGGGGATCTGCGGTATGGAAAAGTCGCGGCTGAAAAGTGAGCGTTAGACCCTTACCTACATGACTCTAAATACCGGCGGTAGCCTAAAACCAGCGTTAGGAGCCTCTAACGCTGGTTTTCACGGCTACCGCCGAACTCCAAATCTAGGTCAGAGACAGTAGGGTAATGTGAAAAAAAAAATTATAATTTTATGTGATCATAAATACATATAAAATTATGTTATCAACATTAGTACAAACAACAATATGGCCAAACACATGGAGACAAACAGAGGAACCAACATATATGACACATGGGCCCCTCACATAAAAACAAAGAGCAAAGCTAGTCAGCTGGTAATGTTCATATGGTGCACTATAAATAATAAAGCAAGTCAGCAAGTCAGCGTTAGTATGCAGAAAGCAATAATCAATGAACAGTTCTGCTGAACAGAAATAACAAATGCCAAGGCTGAATGCCAAATAATAATTATTCCTAAAGGTTGTTGACAAATATCCCATGCAGACCAGAAATGCTCAATATAATAGTTCCATATAGACCAATGGTGAAGTTCCTTATAAGCACTAGCAAGGCATACACAATGTGGACCCTCGTCAGCTTAAGCTGACTGACGGTGGTCTGACCTTTGGAGTCGGCGAAAGCTGACGAGGGTCCGCATTGTGTATACCTTGCTGACTTGCTTTATTATTTATGGTGCACCATATGAACTTTACCAGATGACTAGCTTTGCTCTTTGTTTTTATGTGAGGGGCCCATGTGTCATATATGTTGGTTTGTCTGTTTGTCTCCATGTGTTTGGCCATATTGTTGTTTGTACTAATGTTGGTAACATAATGTTATATGTATTTATGATCACATAAAATTATTATTTTTTTTGCATTACCCTACTGTCTCTGTTTTTGTAAATCTTTTTAGATAGTGAAAGTGCTGTACCCCTGGACTTTTGGATTTACCCTATTTTGGCATACCCACTTTTCTTCTACGTGATATAGAGATCAGTTTGTGTTACAAGGAGCTGAGATATTGAGGTGTCCTTAAACATCTGTATAACCCAACTTTGTTGTTCACCATGACACAAAGATGGCTGCTGTGGTTAAACAAATAAAATAAAAATAAAAACTGGTGGTCTTGCAATACCAATAAAGAGAGGTAATGACTCAAAAAAATTAGGAAAATGAAAAATGGTCAAGCAACCTGTTGGACAGCTTGAGATGTATTAACCCTTACATGAAAATGTAGCTAAATAATTACTTAAAGGGACAGTCAAGTCCAAAAAAAACTTTCATATTTCAAATAGGGCATGTAATTTTAAACAACTTTCCAATTTACTTTTATCACCAATTTTGCTTTGTTCTCTTGGTATTCTTAGTTGAAAGCTAAACCTAGGAGGTTCATCTGCTAATTTCTTAGACCTTAAAGGCTGCCTCTAATCTAAATGTATTTTGATAGTTTTTCACCACTAGAGGGCATTATGAACACAAGGAAATTAATTGCGCTAGGTTCTGACCATGAAATAGTATTTTCCTATATAGTTATTTAAATATATGTACCAACATACACACACACTCTTATTATATATAACTTGTAGGGTGCCTTAAAATTTTACTATAACTATATAACTATAACTTCGCAACAAACACTTAATTAACTCACAAAAATTATTGACATGATATAAGCATAGTTCTACTTATTGACACAATTCTTAATGATATAATAATATATATGCACACACTTAGTATTCTTACAGTACCAAATATGTTTACCCGTACAGGGATTTGCAAGTGGTGTCCAAAGAGATTTGTTTGTTTGTTAGTCTCTAAAAGAAGCAAAATCCCAAAACATCAAATGATGATGAAACAGTAAAATGAAGTCTTTAAGATGGAGCCTTGGATTAACTTTGAAAGGATGTTTCTTTAAGAGACAGATGGAGTCGTATTGCCAAATCCGTGCAGCCTTTATCCAGCTAGGTATTCCCAAAACCTTTGCACAGGTGCAATGACATGAAAAAGAAAAAGAAGAGAAGGCGCACAGGGCAGGACTCAAGTGAAAAGCTTTATTTACAAGTTATTACACACGCAAAATAAGTTGCACTTACTGGATAAAAAATTTAAAAATGCATTCACAAGGAGCGCTGTATTCCTACAGCAGTCTTGTCTCCTAAAACAGACTTAGTTGGTTCCCATCAGGCAGAGTTTCCAGATCCTATAGCTTGTAAGCTGCTATTTACTCCAAGTAGTACGCTAAAAGCCTAACGCGTTTCCCCCGGTCTACGGCCGGGCTTCTTCAAGAGTATATATTTTAGGCAATAGGTCATATATAATATAATGAATAGAAGCAATATATATGAATTTGTGCACAGGTAATTTATTTACAGGTAGTGTATTATTTATTAGACAAGAATGAATATCAACAGGGTGAATTTATTATGATAATGAACACTAGACTTTCAGCAACTTTCCTAGTGTTGAACAATTTTTTCATCCATTTTTTCTTGATTTGCACTTAATGAATTTTTGAAATTTCAATGAATTTTTAAATTTTCAATTTTAAACTATAAATTTTATATTTAGATGTTGTATCTTAGATACTAAAACTTATTTTAACATAGCACTGTTAGCTATTTATTTATTTAACACATATGCTCTCTTTTTAGTCAAATACAGGACTTTGGTATATAAATACAATATGAAATGAACGGTAAATTATGCTGCTATGTAATCTGTTAATAATGTGTAAGTCATTAGAGACTAAAGAGTTATGTTGTTTTTTTAAAATTTCTGTTAGTGTGAGAATGCTGTTTTAGACATCGTAATAATTACTGGCCCTATTGATAAAGTGATGATTGCTTACAACATGGTAGTCACATGAAATGCTTACATATGGAATATAAAGATAAGTATTTGTTATCTAGTATATTGGTTGTGGGTGTGTGAATATACATTTTTAATATGCGGTTTATCTTTCAAAATGTTTTTAGGTATATAATAACCTTTTAGCATATGCATATGTCAAAGTTCCTTAAGCAAATGTTACGGTACATAGCATAATGTTTTAGCCCAGCACATATGTATTTTATATGATGTAGTTTTTAACAGGTTATATTGTGTTATAATCATGCTGTGTCAAAATTGTGATATGTTAAATGACTGCAAAAATTTAACTATAGTATACTCCTCCAATCAGGATTGGTGATTAAACACACCCTCAATTCCGATTTGGGCCCTCTACATCCTTCTTAGCATGGATTGGTTGCTACGCCTTTAAATACAAAAGGCGCAATGCCGGGGATATCCAACACATATTTTGCCTCTTGAAGAAGCCCGGGCAGTAGACCGGGGGAAACGCGTTAGGCTTTCAGCATACTACTTGGAGTAAATAGCAACTTACAAGCTTGTCTGTCCCCTCAAGCCATAACAGCAACCAGGCATAGGATCCGGAAACTCTGCCTGATGGGAACCAACTAAGTCTTTTTTGGGAGACAAGACTGCTGTAGGAACACAGCACTCCTTGTGAATGCATTTTTAAATTTTGTATCCAGCAAGTGCAACTTATTTTGCGTGTGTAATAACTTGTAAATAAAGCTTTTCACTTGAGTCCTGCCCTGTGCGCCTTCTCTTCTTTTTCTTTTACTAGAGGGCATTAGTTTACGTGTTTCATATAGATAACATTGAGCTCATGCACGTAAATTTACCATGGAGACAGCCAGAGGCGTAACTAGAAACCACAGGGCCCAGGTGCAAGAATCTAAGAAGCCTCCCCCACCCCTCCCCCCTCCAAAAAAAGGTGAATTTAATAAATATGTTTTTTCTTTTACATTTAACACAGAAAAAAATGTGAATCAGATTACATGTCTGCAAAAGGAGGTACCCTGTGCCCACAGTCTGTGAGATGGTCTGACCCCCTATTACTGTATATATATATAGTGACACTATTTAACCCCCTAGTACTGTATATAGTAAGTTAGTGACACAGTCTGTAATCTGCTGGTGAGATGGCTGGCCTGACCCTACCCGCCCAGTACTTTTTAAAGTGACCACAGTAGTCTGTGACATGGTCCACCCCCCCCCCCCATACTGTATATAGTGGTACTGTATAGTGACACTGTTTACCACCCCCATGCTGTAGTAACAAGGTCTGTAATTTGCTGGTTCCACAAACATACACACATACACATACATGCATAAATACACACACAGTCACATACATACACACACACACACCATACACACACACATAAACACCAATTGGTAAAACAGAAACACTAACCCCTGTAGTTATGTCACACTCACATGATATCAGTGCAGGCAGTGGTAGGTTAACGTTTTTTATAAATAAAAAAAAAAAAAGGTAAAACGTGTATAATTATAACTGTGTTGGTTATGCAAAACTGGGGAATTGGTAATAAAGGGATTATCTATCTTTTAAAACAAAAAAAATCTGGTGTTGACTGTCCCTTTAAAGTACATTGCAAATTTGTTTCATTATGCAAAACTGAACATTTTATATAGATATATCAAATATTAAGGTGTTTACTACTCTTTTAGAGTTCTGCTATCTTTAATCTGCAACTCTAATATGATCTTTAAAAGGACAGTAAAGTCAAATTTAAACTTCCATAAATCAGACAGAGCATACAATCTCAAACAACTTTCCAATTGACTTCTATTATCTAATTGGCTTCATTCTCTTGGTATCCTTTGTTGAAAAGCATATCTAGGTATGCTCAGAAGCAACAATGTGCTACTATCTGTTGGTTGGTGGCTGCATTTATATGACTCTTTTCATTGGCTCACCCAGTGCATTTAACTAGCGCCCAGTAGTGCACATCTGCCCTAAATCTATCTGTAATTTCTTCAGATAGGATGTAACCCAGGAATTATAAAGAATGTTTTTGAACTCGTAAAACATTTCTTGGCCTTCACAATCAGAATATATTCACCAACTAATATTTTTAATTTATTTTTAAAGGGACAGTGTACTGTAAACTTTTTTTTTTTTATATATATTTATTATTATTTATTATTTATTATCGGTTATTTGTAGAGCGCCAACAGATTCCGCAGCGCTAATCTTATTATATATATTTCCAATTACTTTTTATGCCAGCTGCAGAGTATAAAATGTATGAGAAATTACATTTTCAGGTTTATTTGTGTATATAAAATAGCTGGCTTTGTGCTCCAAACCGCAACCCACTAAAAATGGGCTGAACTTGCAAGAAAATCAGCTCTTATTTTATCACGTTCTGTACACCCACATGCTTCCTTATCTTATATCTGCCTGTAAAGCAAAGCCCAGAACAATATAAAGTAAACATTTTATTATGTATCTCTGCAACACCCCACTGGGAGTATAATTTATTCTGCTGGCTGTGTTTGCATTGTTTGTCAATAGCCTATATTTAATTATAGAAACTTTCAGTATAGTAGGGATACCGCAGGCAAAAGTAGCTATTTCAAATGTCTAAATAAGGGTAAAGGAGCCACAATTTTAATACACTCCAACAGGTAAAATGGGTAATTGGGAACACATTAAGAAGGGGAGAAAAATTTAGGTTAAACTGTCCCTTTAACTAGAGGATTTGAACAAAAATGTTCTGTAGGTGCTAACTTTAGAGCTCTCTAAGTGTGTCAATTACAGGAAATATGTATACAGCGTGAAACATGAACAAACAGCACGGATCTATATAATAAGGGCGGTGCCTACAAATCTCCCTAGTAACTACTTACCACAACAATAAGTATTTTTGTAATTGGATAAAACTTGTAGATATGAAGCATTGAGCAGTGGTTTTGTTTCAGTTCTGGCAGTTTGTCTAAGACATTAAAGGGGAATTTGCGGATAACTCACAAATCTATGGAAATACAACCACTATTTGTGTTATCTCTGCTGGTTTATTGTGTGGCTTGTGGTGAGTATTTGTTTTGTATAACTGCCATAGGGGGGTAGTTATCAAGCCATCAACCTCAAATACGCTGGAATTCCGCAGCGTATTTGTGGCGAGGCTGATTCGCCTTAGTTATCAAAGGCTAGAGACCGGCAAAAGTAGAATTTTGTGACGTAAACTTCGATCCGCCGGACTCAGTCCGACACAGATCGATTCTTACGTCACTCCAGATGTTCCGCACACAAGTGGGGCACAATCTGACTACTTTTGGTAGTTATAAAAAAACTAGCAGGTACGCTCGGCACTTTTACGGCCCAGCGTACCTGGTTTTCAAACCGCCACCCTGGAGGCGGCGGATCCCATAGGAATCAATGGGAGTCTGACCATAGCGAAAGTACAAGTTCGCTGCTGACAGACATCCCATTGATTCCTATGGGAGATGTCTACACCTAACACCCTAACATGTACCCCAAGTCTAAACACCCCTAATCTGCCCCCCCTACACCGCTGCAACTAAATAAATGTATTACCCCCTAAACCGCCGCTCCCGAAGCCCACCGCAAGCTACTCTATACCTATTAACCCCTAAACCGCCGCTCCCGGAGCCCACCACAAGCTACTCTATACCTATTAACCCCTAAACCGCCGCTCCCGGAGCCCACCGCCACCTACATTATACCTAGTAACCCCTATCCTGCCCCCCCTATACCGCCGCCCTCTAAGTCTAACACTAACCCTAACACCCCCCTAACTTAAATATTAATTAAATAAATCTAAATAATATTTCTCTTATTAACTAAGTTAATCCCTTTTAAAACTAAATACTTACCTATAAAATAAACCCTAATATACCTACAATATAAATAATAATTATATTGTAGCTATCTTAGGATTTATTTTTATTTTACAGGCATCTTTCAATGTATTTTAACTAGGTACAATAGCTATTAAATAGTTATTAACTATTTAATAGCTTACCTAGCTAAAATAAAGAGAAATGTACCTGTAAAATAAAAACTAACCTAAGTTACAATTACACCTAACACTACACTATACTTTAATAAATTATTCCTATTTAAAACTAAATACTTACCTGTAAAATAAACCCTAAGATAGCTACAATGTAATTAATAATAATTAATTATTTTACAGGTAACTTTGTATTTATTTTAGCTAGTTAGAATAGTTATTAAATAGTTATTAACTATTTAATAACTACCTAGCTAAAAGAAATAAAAGAAATACAAAATTACCTGTAAAATAAATCCTAACCTAAGTTACAATTAAACCTAACACTACACTATAATTAAATTAATTAAATAAATTAACTACAAATAACTACAATTAAATACAATTACATAAACTAACTAAAGTACAAAAAAAAAAGCTAAGTTACAAAAAATAAAAAAAATAGGTTACAAACATTTTAAAAATATTACACCAATTTTCAGCTACTTACACCTAATCTAAGCCCCCTAATAAAATAACAAAGCCCCCCAAAATAAAAAAATGCCCTACCCTATTCTAAATTTAAAAAGTTCAAAGCTCTTTTACCTTACCAGCCCTTAAAAGGGCCTTTTGTGGGGGCATGCCCCAAAGAATTCAGCTCTTTTGCCTGTAAAAGAAAAATACAACCCCCCCCAACATTAAAACCCACCACCCACATACCCCTAATCTAACCCAAACCCCCCTTAAAATAACCTAACACTAATCCCCTGAAGATCATCCTACCTTGAGTCGTCTTCACTCAGCCGAGCAGCGATGGAACCGAAGTGGACATCCGGAGCGGAAGAAGTTATCCTCCAAGCGGCGCTGAAGAAATCTTCCATCCGATGAAGTGATCCTCCAAGCGGCGCTGAAGAAGTCTTCGATCCGGGCGATGTCATCTTGTCATTGAGCTCGCATTCTATTGGCTGATCGGAACAGCCAATAGAATGCGAGCTCAATCTGATTGGCTGATTGGATCAGCCAATCGGATTGAACTTGAATCTGATTGGCTGATTCCATCAGCCAATCAGATTTTTCCTACCTTAATTCCGATTGGCTGATAGAATCCTATCAGCCAATCGGAATTCGTCGGTAGTCCGTCGGTAAAGAAGGATGTTCCGCGTCGGCGGGATGAAGATTGAAGACCCGGCTTGGAAGATGACATCGCCCGGATAGAAGACTTCTTCAGCGCCTCTTGGAAGATGACATCGCCCAGATCGAAGACTTCTTCAGCGCCGCTTGGAGGATCACTTCATCGGATGGAAGATTTCTTCAGCGCCGCTTGGAGGATAACTTCT
The DNA here is from genome assembly GCF_027579735.1 of Bombina bombina. NCBI lineage: Eukaryota > Metazoa > Chordata > Amphibia > Anura > Bombinatoridae > Bombina > Bombina bombina. Next base: position 564,975,021 of record NC_069505.1, read on the forward strand.
TCCGCTCCGGATGTCCACTTCGGTTCCATCGCTGCTCGGCTGAGTGAAGACGACTCAAGGTAGAATGATCTTCAGGGGATTAGTGTTAGGTTATTTTAAGGGGGGTTTGGGTTAGATTAGGGGTATGTGGGTGGTGGGTTTTAATGTTGGGGGGGGTTGTATTTTTCTTTTACAGGCAAAAGAGCTGAATTCTTTGGGGCATGCCCCCACAAAAGGCCCTTTTAAGGGCTGGTAAGGTAAAAGAGCTTTGAACTTTTTTAATTTAGAATAGGGTAGGGCATTTTTTTATTTTGGGGGGCTTTGTTATTTTATTAGGGGGCTTAGATTAGGTGTAAGTAGCTTAAAATTGGTGTAATATTTTTAAATGTTTGTAACTTATTTTTTTTATTTTTTGTAACTTAGCTTTTTTTTTTTGTACTTTAGTTAGTTTATGTAATTGTATTTAATTGTAGTTATTTGTAGTTAATTTATTTAATTCATTTAAAGATAGTGTAGTGTTAGGTTTAATTGTAACTTAGGTTAGGATTTATTTTACAGGTAATTTTGTATTTCTTTTAGCTAGGTAGTTATTAAATAGTTAATAACTATTTAATAACTATTCTAACTAGCTAAAATAAATACAAAGTTACCTGTAAAATAAATATAAATCCTAAGATAGCTACAATGTAATTATTAATTACATTGTAGCTATCTTAGGGTTTATTTTACAGGTAAGTATTTAGTTTTAAATAGGAATAATTTATTTAAGTATAGTGCAGTGTTAGGTGTAATTGTAACTTAGGTTAGTTTTTATTTTACAGGTAAATTTCTCTTTATTTTAGCTAGGTAAGCTATTAAATAGTTAATAACTATTTAATAGCTATTGTACCTAGTTAAAATAAATTGAAAGTTACCTGTAAAATAAAAATAAATCCTAAGATAGCTACAATATAATTATTATTTATATTGTAGCTATATTAGGGTTTATTTTAAAGGTAAGTATTTAGTTTTAAATAGGATTAATTTAGTTCATAATAGAAATATTATTTAGATTTATTTAATTAATATTTAAGTTAGGGGGGTGTTAGGGTTAGTGTTAGACTTAGGTTTAGGGGTTAATAATTTTATTACAGTGGCGGCGGTGTAGTGGGGGGCAGGATAGGGGTTAATAAATTTATTATAGGTGGCGACGGTGTAGGGGGGGCAGGATAGGGGTTAATAAATTTAATATAGGTTGCGGCGGGGTCAGGGAGCGGCGGTTTAGGGGTTAAACTATTTATTTAGTTGCGGCGAGGTGCGGGATCGGCAGGATAGGGGTTAATAACTTTATTATAGAGGGCGACGGTATAGGGGGGGCAGGATAGGGCTTACTAGGTATAATGTAGGTGGCGGTGGGCCCTGGGAGCGGCGGTTTAGGGGTTAATACATTTATCAGAGTTGCGGCAGGGTCTAGGGGCGGCGGTTTAGGGGTTAATACATTTATCAGAGTTGCGGCAGGGTCTAGGAGCGGTGGTTTAGGGTTTAATACATTTATAAGAGTTGCGGCAGGGTCTAGGAGCGGCGGTTTAGGGGTTAGTAACTTTATTTAGTTGCGGGGGGCTCCGGGGGCGCCGGTATAGGGGGTAGAACAGTGCAGTTTAGTGTGAGTGCTTAGTGACAGGCTAGCATTAAAGCTGGGAAAAAGCCGAAGAGCAGCGAGATCGGATGAGTGATAACTCTCACAGTCCGCTGCTCATCGCCCCGCGGCTTTTTGACAGCTTTATTTGATAACTTAGGCGAAATTTTTCAGGTCCGCGGCGGCGATGTGAGGCGAGCTTAGGCGGGCTTATTGGGCCGGCGAAGGCAGGAAAGTTGACACGTTGATAACTACCCCCTAGGGGTTAATAATATTTAACTAGTGTTTGTGATGCGGGAGTAGGGCGGTTTAGGGTTTAATATGTTTATTCTAGTGGCGGCAATGTCGTTAGCGGCAGATTAGGGGTTAATCATTTTATTTTAGTGTTTGTGATGTGGGAGGGCCTTGGTTTAGGGGTTAATAGTTAGTTTATGGGTGTTAGTGTACTTTTTAGCACTTTAGTTATGAGTTTTATGTTACGGATTTGTAACATAAAAGCCATAACTACTGACTTTCAGTTTACGGTATGGATCTTGTAGTTATAGGCTGTACCGCTCACTTTTTGGCCAGACAGGCAAACTCATAATACCGGCACTGTGGAAGTCCCATTGAAAAAGAACTTTTTGAAAGCTGCGGTAGTTAAGTTGCGTTACGGCCAAAAAAGTGTGCGGTACAGATATACCTGCAAGACTCGTAATACCAGCGGTAGTGAAAAAGAGCCATAACGCTGCTTTTTCACTCATAACGCAAAACTCGTAATCTAGCCATATGTTTCATGTTTGACAAGCACTAATGTCTTCATATCTCCGCACACTTTTGCTTTATTAAATTCCTTCTCATTTAACCCTTTCCGGTCCTATACATTTTCACTTTAGTGTGTCAGTAGGTCTTATTTAAAGGGACACTGAACCCAACTTTATTTTCTTTCATGATTCAGAGAGAGCATGCAATTTTAAGCAACTTTCTAATTTATTCCTATTATCAATTTTCCTTCATTCTCTTGCTATCTTTATTTGAAAAAGAAGGCATCTAAGCTTTTTTTTTGTTCAGACTCTGGACAGCACTTTTTTATTGGTGGATGAATGTATCCACCAATCAGCAAGGACAACCCAGGTTGTTCACCAAAAATTGGCCTGCATCTAAACTTACATTCTTGCATTTCAAATAAATATACCAAGAGAATAAAGAACATTTGATAATAGGAGTAAATTAGAAAGTTGCTTAAATATTCATGCTCTATCTGAATCACAAAATAAAAAATTTGGGTTCAGTGTCCCTTTAATTTTCTGAAGAAAAAAAAATGCGCACTGCAGGCTTTACTGCTCTGTATCCCCAGGAATCTGCAGCCTATACTACTCACTCAGTGTATCCTCAGGAGTTGTGCAGCATGTGCTGCTCACTGTATTTATACTATACTGTTCGCTATCCACAGGAGTCTACAGCATATATTCCCCACAATGTAAATATCAGTATATTTCAGCATGCTCACCATAGTAAAATTCCGTTACCGGGACAACTCTGCCTCCACAATGCACAATATCCAATAAAGTGCTTACCATAGGGAAATCCTGTCCTTGGGATACCGCAGCCTATCCACAGCCCCCAGCACTTCAGGCAGGGATCTCTCTGCATTTCTCGCAATAAGGACAGTGGGAGGCCGAAAAGGCGACTCAGGGTTCCAATGCTTCTCCATAAAGTAACCCACAGTGAGCCTAAGAAATAGTGAGAAGAGCAGTAAGTTTTTTACATCCCTCCGGTGTCACGAGGCCTGACATGATGCCTGCGCTTAACCAAGAGGGAAGGTGTGCTACCGCGCACCTTAGAGGGAAGTTCCCAGGGAACATTGGTGGACAGTGATGTAAGAAGTGATGGGCGGTTCTGTCAGGAGTGATGCGGCTATGGAAATAGCCGAGCAGCAGGGGAGACAGATCTCTACGGGAAGAATATTCAAATTAGTTAATATATGGCCGCGGTAGTTCCACCCCTGTGTACAGCTGTCAGAGTTGGCAGCTATGTCTCATCATCAGATGATCTAATCATCTCCATCTGTACATTATGCAGATGACGATCTACTTCCGTGTCTCCCCTGTGAAAAAGTCATGTCGGAATATATCCGACATTGGACTGCAAGCAGTAAAACCCTTTGTCGAATGGATTCCGACATAGGACCGGAAAGGGTTAACCTCTTTTTAAGCATATTAGCCTGAATATATAAATCTTTATTTAACACTTATTTTTTTATAAATAAATTTAATCAGGACAAAATGCTTGTTCTGATCTACTTATTTAAACGTAAATATTTTAAATACAACTTCTACTTCTTCCATTTCAATTAAAATAGCTAAAATTACATTTATAACTGCTTCACTTTATAATGAAGAATAAAAACTAAAATTTAATTTAGGTAATTAAAAATGTATTGAAAGATTCTAAAGTGTTCTTCTAGATTATGAAAACATCATCTATATATCTTTTAGCAGTAAAACATAAAAACAGTAAATTGTAAAAAAAATTGCAATTAGATTAAATATATTTTTCAGCCTGAAAAAGTCCAAATTAGCAAAAATATAAGCAAAATATTGTCTTATTAATGTACCTATTGCTGTAAAATATTGATAGACGTTCCCATAGATCATAAAATAATCTTTAAAATGTATCTCATGCAATAAATTAAAATAACATTATGGCGAAGGCAAATTCTGCAAATTGTAGTATTTTATGAACTACGCTTAAACCATTTTTATTACCTATTGCACAATAAAGATGTGATATAGAATTCTGAAAGGATTGGATATTATGGATTTTGGGATAATGTTAAAAATAGAAAGAAAAACAAAACATTCATTCCTAGAAAATAAAACTCATCTCATTTAATTATTGTCTTTATAATGATAGATTTTATAGACTTTAAAAAGGATAATATTTGAAGATCATATAATATTATTTGTCTGCAAGACAGAGGGATTCATATCGATAGTGATCTGCATAACTAAAAATAGTGTGCTTTTATAAAATTATGCCATACATCACATTCAAAAATATATATTACACCACTGGTGCAAAATCTCAAATGACATATAACCAACCAAAAACAACCTGGTAGGGAGAAAATAAGGCCCTATAAAAGGGAAGGAATTCAGCTGTTTATTTTAATAACTTTATTACGTTGTACAAAAAATAATTCTATGATACATTTAGGGAATGTTTACACTTATTAATAATTTTGACTGTTGTAGAGTGTTTGCAGTACCTGTTTTTTTTTGTAGGTTTATAGATCTTTCTTTCCTTACTAGCTCCGTGTATAAGTTCACGTTCCTTTCCACTATTCAAATTAAAAAAAATTTGTGTTTTGCATTTGTTACACTAATAAACATAATGATTGATTCTCGTAAACCATGCCATTAGATACGACTTTGATTTTGCTAAAGTTAAATACAAATCAATTACTAATGCATAACCTTTTTTCTTACCTTTTTTAGAGAGGCACAGTCTAAGATATTTTGTCACCACAACCTCTGTACCTATTCCTGGGCTGCCTATGTTCTCCATTGTTGGAAGCATCGATGACATGCCACTCGGGAGATACTCTAGTGAAACGGGTCAGGCTCAGCCTTTTTATAAATGGATGGAAAAGAAAATTAAACCTGAACACTGGAAAGAGATGAATAAAATAGCCCAATACTTTGAAAGCTATCACAAAAATTTTATAGGTTTGTTAAAAGCTCTGTTTAACCAGACAACTGGTAAGTGTAACACAAAGAAATAGGATGTTAGTAATTTATAAGGTAACTTTCATTAGCCAAAATAACACAGCCAATAAGATTACTGTGGACTGATTGGCCATTTTTTGTTATAGGTTGACATTAAACCAATCCCCACCTCAATACTTAACATTATATATTAATAGAAGTGCCAATCGAACCCAACTAATAAATGAAACCCTGTATGAAAGGTTGGCGACCCAACGCAGGTCCTAGAGTAGGGGTCAGAGCAGTGGCGTCACTAGGGGGTGCGGGGGGTGCAGGCCGCACCTGGGTGACACCCTCCAGGGGGTGACACCACACAAAAAAATAATAATAATAATTTATTTTTATTTTTTTAATTTTATTGAAATTCAAAGAAATACAATGTAGAGATGCATATATTTTTTATTAGAGGGGCCAGCATTTGTGAACATTAGTGGGACTGGGGAAGTTTTCCCGGCTGCTTTTGCTTGTTTGTACTTTGCTCCTCCACTGCCCAATTTCACTATGAATGTTGTGGGCGTGCCGTGGGGCTTGCAAAGTTGCGCTGCTAGCCTAAACCTGCCTGCCTATCTGTGCTCACTGCTCAGTGGCGTGTGGAGCAGTGGAGTCACTCACTGCTGTGCTGTCTCTCTAATTGGGAACTGGGAAATCATGAGGGGGATGCCTGGCACCTGACCGCATGACTGTCTGACACTGTCTCTAAAGCGAAGGAGCCACGTATGATACCCATCAGACCGGTACGGTTACGGTACACTAAGTTCACACTGAAGAGGTAGGAGGGGAGGGGAGGGCAGGCGGGGATCTGGGGGTGGGCAGAGAGCAGAGGTGCTTGGCCATAAGAAGCGGTAGACACGTGGCCTGGGGCTGTGCACTGACAGACTTGGAACAGAGTCAGAGAGCAGAATTTTCATAGTTTGCGCACCTAAACCTTTTCTTTAGTGATTTCTTTTTAGAGTGCTCTGTTTATCTTTCATTTGATGCTCTGCTGAGCCAGGGAGCATCTCTAGGCATGAGCTTTATAATTAATGCAGTGCAGTTTACATATTTTGTATGTGTGTGTGTCTGAGTGTTTTTGTGTGTGCCTGAGTGTTTGTGTGTGTGTGTGTCTGAGTGTTTTTGTGCGCGTGTGTCTGAGTGTTTTTGTGCGTGTGTCTGAGTGTTTTTGTGCATGTGTCTGAGTGTGTTTCCGAGTGTTTGTGTGTGCATCCGAGTGTGTTTTTAAGTGTGTCTGAGTGTGTCTGAGTGTTTGTATGTGTGTGTGCCTGTGTTTTTTTGTTTGTGTGTGTCTGCTTTCTGGGGGGAGGGGGGGTGACACCATAACGTACCGCACCGGGTGACACCAACCCTAGTGACGCCACTGGGTCAGAGTTAGGTCAGTGAGAGGAGTTGGGGAAAGAAAAGCTCCTGCCCTCCCTCCTGAATGTTTTGAGGTAGATTTTCACAGCCACGTGGTTGGGTGCTTGCGCTTTTGGTATAAATATTGTGGTTGGGTGTTTGTTCCTCCCGGGTCATAGGAAAGAAAAATTGAGTTGAAAGGGAGTGCCTGGCTCTATGCCAGAGGAAGGTACTTGAGAAATTTAAATAGAGGGCAAACACTTATGGGTGGTTATAATTAGCTTTATAAGCTTTATATGTTATTTTACATAAATAATACATAAAGACCTGTTTGACTTTGCTAACATAAGATTGTTATCCACCTGTAAATGTAAACTGAACGGGTAAGATGCAGTATCTAAGGTACTTTGTCCTCTTTAATTTTTAAACACAGTATATAGGACAATTAAACTTGACTTAAAGTTGCAAACCTGTTTACCGTACATTTTTATTGTCTCATCATGAGTCATTATACTAAGACATGTCTACTGTTTCCACAAATTGGAATCAATTGGTTATCTCAATGCCAAGAATGCTTTATATCTGACTGAACCAGTGCCGAAAATACTCTGACCTTCTTATACCACTTTTTCCCCATAAATTTAAAACATAAAACAATCAACAACAACCACCTCTTTTCTGTATGACACCAAAATTCGACTAAACTTTGTCTCCTCAACTAACTATGCTATGTTAGATGTATATCTAGTTCCCTGCCCTCAAGACTTTTCAAAGTTAAATTGCCATCTTCCTCGTAGGTTCTATTAAACAATAAAAATGGAGTTTCTGAAAATAAATATGATTTGCTTTTGGTGGCAGTTAGGTTTTGCCTTGTATGTGCCCTTTAATCCCTTTAAGACTAGTTATCAGTGAATTGGTTACCACATGCATCTCCCATCTAGTTTGAAAGGATTTTTGTGGTTTATTATTATTAATGGATTTGTATATTGGTGAGACAAAGAACCATCCCTAGAGCAAGAGAACGAAAGCACCGCTCAGAACACCTCTCAGAAATGAAAACCGTTGAAGATAAACAAAAGGGAAATAAGGAATACAAGCCGCAACCGGGCCACAAAGTTAAAAACAATTCACTTTATTGAAAATTATTCAAATGAGCACCATAGAGAGGGTACCATCCCTATTAGAACAATTTTCAAAAGTAGTCAATTGCAGTCTTCTTCCAGGAGCCATATAATGAATCTGTAGATAAGTATATCTATTAGTGGAAGGAATATCAAATGTATCATCCCCTGCATCATATAAATGCTTTGATGTTGTTAATGCAATAGAACCAGTGTTATATCTTAAGCCTATTCTCTTTTTAAATTTTTCCTTATAAAACTCTTAAATTTCTGAATCAGGGGCCTAGAGTCAAAATTTAAAATAAGTTCATACAGAAAGAGAGGCATTCTTCCAGGAACGAACAGCAGCTCGTTCTATTGCATGGTCACCATCATTTAATTTCTTATATTATCATATTTTTCCTTGTGTAATTACATTGTGAATTGCATATAACCTCAGTAATATAATGTGTATTCTATATTTTTCATGCAGAAAACAACATTCTCCAGGTAAAGCTTGAATGTGAATTGCATAACGATGGAACCATTAATGGAGGTGAAGAGTTTGGTTACAATGGGAAGGAAATCATTGTATTTGATAAAAAGAGACTGTTTTTTATTCCATTGACACAAGAGGCTCAGATAATAACACAGAGGTGGAATGTTAATCCAGGTTCAGCAGAAAGACATAAAGCTTTAATTGAGCATCACTGCATAAAGTGGATGAAGACGTACTTCAGCCATGGGAACAATACACTGGAGAGGAAAGGTTAGATAAAACATGTAATGTTTTCTAGTTACTAGTTTCAGTATTAGTTAAGGACATAAACACAAAATTTTCTTTCATGAATCAGATAGAGCATACAATTTTCAGCTTTTCAATTTACATCTATCAGATTGTCTTAAATTTTCTTTTTATCCTTTGCTGAAGGAGCCTAGAAATACACTACTGGGAACAGTTCTCGGACAGAATCCGGACTGACAGAATGCTGAAGCACATTTGTCCGTCAGATATATGTCCGAGAGACTATGTTCCAAGTTCGGCCGAGGGCAAATATGCTCCAGAGTGTTCTAATCAGAGCCTTGGGTGCCACAACTACCTCTGGGAACCTAACCATGCTTCCCAGCCGCACGTCTTGTGGTTCTATGTCTGGGTAAAACTGTATTTATCTTTATCTATCTATCTCCTGGCTAGATTGTTATCTGACGGCCATTTGTCTATCAGAATATTATCTGGCACACAAATGACAGTCAGACAAATGTCCATCGGATAAAAGTCCGGCCATGACTGAGAACTAGCTGAACACATTAGGTGAGACAATAACAAGAGGCATTTATGTGCAGTCACCAATCAGCAGCTAGCTGCTCCTAAATTTAGTTATGCTTTTCAACAAAGGATACCAAGGGAATATAGAAACTTAGATAATAGAAGTAAAAAAAAAAAAAGTTTAAAATTGCATGTTCTATCTTAATCATGAAAGTTTAATTTTGAATCTCATGTCTATCTTGTGTTTGGTCTATAATAGACATAAAAGTGAAGTTCTTAAAAGTATCTGCTCCTACATATAAAGCATTTTTTCCCCAAACAAGATTTTATTCTTTATGCCGTATTCACTAAAAGCCCATTCAGTTCTTAATTCTTTAGTGAGTCAACTATAGGAACAGTGAATATGAAGCGGTTGATAACTTTTCTTTATACCCTTCTGTTCAAGTTGATTCAATGATTCCTTCTATTCTTCTACAAATAAAGATGCTAAAAAAAAAAAGTTTTTGCAAATTGTTTTCTCCATACCGATGAGTTTTTGATTATCAAGCCCCAAGAAAATGTTATAATTAATGTAAACTGGAAAGTTGTTTCATATTGCAAGCCCTATTTGAATCATGAAAGTTTAATATTGATTTTACACTAGAACCCGAATGTTCCAGGCAACAGTGCATTCTAACAGGAGTATGCATGGCTATAAAACATTCTCACTTATACTTCACTAGTACACAATATGGATTTTAGTCAAAGTCATCTTTGAAACTTGGCCAAAGCACCATTTGCTTTTCTAGAGATGGTTTGGACTACTTTAGTAACGAACCATTAAAAAAACAGGATTTTCTGCTTACTGTAAAATGCTCTTCTTTACATTCTGAGTGACATTGAAGAACCTCCCATCCGTGGCTCCGATCTCTATTACACAATGTGTCTCTTTCACCAGGCTAGAGTATAAAACTGGACATAGAAAGGAGTGAGCAAGTTGAGGAGGAATCTTAGCTCAAATATCTGTTTGGAGCAGTTTGTTATTAACAGATTAGCAAAGAATCTTCTCCTGATTTATTTCACATAGAACATGAAGAATGAGATTTAACTTTACATAAAAAAATAGTATTTTTTTTCAGGGGAGGGAGGAGAGGATGGTTTAACAGATGTAATGTGTGGTGTGGTGTAGGTGGACACAATAAAATGAGAAGAGGGTGAAGAAACATTCAAGGCAAGGCATGGACCTTTTCTTTTAATTCAGTTGACCTCTGGAAACAGTCTAATGGGGGGCAGGCCCTAATTTTCATTCTGTATCCTGACCTGGTTCCTAATATATGTTAAGCTCTGAGCTATAGGAAGTTTAACATCAATAATATAGAAATCAAGCATTTCTAGTTGATTGAAATGTAAAGATTGTTTATTCAATTAATGTATTAGCAAAACCCAGTAAGGTATTGTTATGTTCTGTTAACATAAACTGAATATATTATATAATGGACAGGATAAACATAGAGGGGTCAATTTATCAAGCTCCGTATGGAGCTTGATGCCTCGTGTTTCTGGCAAGCCTTCAGGCTCGCCGGGAACAGAAGTTGTGAAGCAGCGGTCTAAAGACCGCGGCTCCATAACTTGTCCGCCTGCTCTGAGGTGGCGGACAGAAATCAACCCGATCGAATATGATCGGGTTGATTGACACCCCCTGCTAGCGGCCAATTGGCCGCAAATCTGCAGGGGGCGGCATTACACCAACAGTTAACTAGAACTGCTGGTGCAATGATAAAAGCTGACAGTGTATGCTGTCGGCGTTTATCGATGTGCGGCGGACATGATAAGCTACATTGTATCATGTCCATCCATACTTTAATAAATTGACCCCTGGGTATCATTTACTAGAATCATAAAGTCTGATAATCGCTTTGTTTCTTCTATTAGTTCCACCCAAAGTGAAAATTTCTGATCGCCAATTAGACAATGCGGCAAAGCTTCACTGCCATGTGTACGGATTTTACCCTCAAACTGTGGTTGTCAAGTGGGTGAAGAACGGTGTGAATGAGGTTTACTCAGAAGAGGTAAAACAGATCCTTCCCAACCCTGATGGGACCTATCAGGTCAGCGTAACGGTTGAAGTTATTCCAAAGGATGGAGACAATTACACTTGTCATGTGACCGACAGCAGCCTTGATAATACTATGATTATTTTATGGGGTGAGTGTTTACTTTAAAGGGATATTAAACACTTTGACATGGTAATATAAATGATAAATGTATATTAAAAAAAAAACCTCTGCAATATAGTTTCATTATTTATTTTGTCCCCTTTTCCTGTAATTCCATTCTGAAATTATGAGATTTTCTTATGAGTTTTTATTGTATTGTACCCTTATCATTGTAATATACCTTTGTATAGCGCTGCGTGAAGTGCTGGCACTTTCTAAATAAACTATAATAATAATAATTATTATTATTTTTGTCTTTCCTCTTTTTATATGAACAGAACCCAGAAGAATAAGTACTGACAACCTTGTGCTTAGTGTCATCATCAGTATAATTACTGTTCTTGCTGTTGTCATTCTCGCTGGGGTTGGAATATTCATATACAAGAGTTTTTCAGGTGAGTTAGATTAATTACAGATTAATTCTCTGTATTGTAAAACATATTTTTTTCAGATGAATAAATGATATAGCTTTGTTTTTATAGACTGACATAAACATCCATGGAATCTCTACTTAGTTGTTTTATCCTAACTAAAACCTCCATTTCATAGCTCCCAATTGTCTTGGAAACCTTGGAATTATTCCCATTTTGGACTGAAGTCACAGCTGTCTCCATCAATGTCCCATTAACGTTTCATTGAAAATTCTACTTATTATTTTAATATATGGCTACCAAGTGATCTGATTTTTAAAGCTACACTTGGCAGCCATCTTGGATAAAAAAGCATTTACCAGTAATCACTAACATAATTTCTCATTTCTAGCATAGCTGGTGGGTGTCTTGTATATGAATAAAAATTTCAGAATCTGTAGATTTAAAGGGATTTTAAATAAAAAAGGAGTTTTAAGGGGAAGTTACATGGTGCAAAATCATGAGTTATAACAGTATTTTTTTATCCATATGAAATTAGCTTACATTTCCTCCTATTTCCCCATATACCTACGCCTTATAGCTCCTACTATAACTGTCACTATAACCCTTCCTATTGCTGTACAATAAAACTGTATTTATAACCCTCTATTACTCTGTAAAATCTTATAAGATTTTACATAAAACCTTTAACACCACATAAAGGTCCTTATAACCTTGCTCATTAAAGGGACATAAAACACTTTGAGATGGTAATATAAAATGATAAATTGTATATATAAAACATCTCTGCAATATACTTATTTATTTTATCCTCTTTGCCTGTGATTCCATTCTGAAATTGTGAGCTTTTCAGTTCCTGTTAGAAATGGAAGTGCAGAACACTGTTAAATCCAGCACAACCATTGGCTGCACACTCTAGTGACCTATTTATAACTGTCCCTAATTGGCCACAGCAGAGAAGGTAACACAAGTTACAACATGGCAGCTCCCAGTGTTTTATAGACACTAAAATTTTACACTTATTTTGTCACTTTTTAAACAACTAAAGAAACTTTAAAAAATACATCTACATGTTAGTCATGGGCTAATCTTTTCTTTGAATGCATCATTCTATCTAGCATGTGTTTAGTGTTTAATGTCCCTTTAATATCTACTATTACTCCATTTAACTTTAACACAGAATCCATCCTACTTTACCAAATAACCCTCTCATTTTAATTCCCCCCATTATCTATCTACAGTCTTTTTATTGTTCTATATAACTTCTCTCACTAACTCAGTATTTGGCTCCACACAACCATCCTTTACATCCCTTTTTTTTGCTTTGTATAACTTATTACTATAACTATGTACTATGCATATAGACTATTGTTAAAATCCATCATATTGATTCATAAAACCACTACTTAGGGGCATATTTACCAAGCTCCGTAGCTTGCCCGTTGTTAGATTGCCCCTCTAAAGACCGCTGCTCCATAACTTGTCCGCCTGCTCTGAGGCCACGGACAGAAATCAAAATACGATCGGGATGATTGACACCCCCTGCTAGCGGCTGATAGGCCGCAAATCTGCAGGGGGCGACATTGCACCAGCAGTTCACAAGAACTGCTGGTGCAATGATAAATGCCGACAGCGTATGCTGTCGGCATTTATCGATGTATGGCAGACATGATACGCTACTTTGTTTCATGTCTGCTCGCACATTGATAAATATGCCCCTATGTCTTTTCCTATTACCCAATATTACTTCTCTCTATAAAGCATTATATTACCCCATATAACTGTCCCTATTACCTCATTAATTACACCACATCATTTATTTCTAAAACTGATCCTATAAATTATCTTTGTATAACTCCTCCTATTGATTATATATCAATTCCTATAACCTACTAATTTGTCCTATAAAAGCTTTACCAATAACCCATCCTTTTACTTCTGAGAAAATCTCCTTATTAATACTCCTATTACTCTATATACCCTATATAACTCCTCCTATCTCTGCATATAACCTTCCTATTGATCCATATAACCTCTCATATTTTGTTTATTTATTTATTTTTTAAGATTAGATTTATTTTATTATTTTTTTTTATCAATGTAACTGCTGCCTCTGCTGAACCCTATAGCATCTCCCTATATCTCCTCCTATTGCCCAATATAACGGCATATACCTTTGTATGTTGTTCCATATGACCTGTTGCTATGACCCATATAACCCACCTATAACTCTGTAACCTCTTATTTTCTTCTTCAGTTCAACACCACAAAGTAAGCACTGAGGAATCAAAGCAAAGTTTGGAATCATCATCACCTACCACTCTTTTAAATACCTCATAGTATGTTTTAAATGGGAGATGGAATTTTTTAACATTCTATCATGGCTTTGAAGATATGTATCTTAAGGTTAAGGCTGGAATAAGGGATGAGAAACACAGGACTACTGGTTAATGGAAACTCCCAATGGAAGCTGACAAAGGACAAAGTTGTCAAATATGTTGGGGAATTTTGAAGAAAGGTTGCGTAAAAGTACAATTGTATTTTGTATTTTTAGAAGAACCCCAATTTTTACAAGCGGTTGCTCAGAAAAGGCTCTCTGATTGTACCTCTAGAACTTTTTATATTTATTTGTAATGCATTTTTAATGTTTTTTTTATTTTTTAAACCCTCCCCCTCTCTCTTTTACTCTCTCTATCTCAACTATAAAACTTGATTTAATTTGTTTGCAAGAAAACTGAAAATGTATATCTAAGACATTATTATTTTTATTTTTTAATTAATTTTAAATTAATTAGCAGTACAACATCAACATACACACTAACAGGTAGGTGTATTCGGATATTTGGCATCTGTTTGCACAAACTAATAATTAATATTGCCGTGGGTTGAGTCATTTAGCTCTTCGGAGACAGATTTATTTCTCTAATACTACAAGACACAAATATCTGTGCAAATCCAGATCTTTATGTTTTTCACTAATAAGACAATTAAATCTGGCCCCTGAATAGCCAAACACTGCTATCCACTGCTGTAGCTGACATTTGTTTATGCAAATGAATGCCGAATATCTGAAAATTCAAATGACTACAAACAAGCATTAGGCAGCATTTTCTTTATGTAACACAAATACTACATAATGATCAAAAACACTTGAACATCCCTGTAAAATAAGGAATATTTATTGTTGGCTTAAATCTCAATAAAATAAACTGTCACTTTGAAAAAAATATCCTGTTGAATCTGTCACCTCTCTGGGTTGTAAAATTATTTAAAACCTTTGCAATACACTTTCATTATTTATTCTGTCTCCTTTTCCTATAATTTAATGCTGGAAATTGATGATTTTCTAAATTCCACCAAGTCTCCATAAATTAATGAGCAATGCCATGTTTGACGTTAACGTAAGTTTATCTATCTTTCCCACTGATGACAATTAGGAACAGATAAAAAAAAAGACATAGGCAAAGACACTGTCAAAACAAGACTGTGTGGGGAAAAAAAGGATTCCACACAGCCTTGTTTGCACAAACAAAAATAGAAAACTAGTTCAAACATGGTGGTGCCCATTACTTTATAGAAACTAAAGTAATTTATAGAAACTAAACCTTTACACTTATATATTCAATGTTTCAGGGAGTAATATAATTGTAAAAATATATCTGCATAGTATTCTAAAGCTAGACTTTGCTTTGAATACATCATTATATCAAGCATGTGTTTTACTGTTTCACAACCCTTTAAAGGGACAGTCTACACAAACATTGTTATTGTTTAAAAAGATAAGTAACGCCTTTACTACTCATTCCCCATCTTTGCACAACCAACATTGATATATTAATATACTTAATAACATTTAAACCTCTAAATTTCTGCTTGTTTCAAAGGCTCTATTGACAGCCTCTTAATCACATGCTTTTGTATTTGCTTTTCACAACAGGAGAGTGGTAGTTCATGTGGGCCATACAGATAACAAAGCGTTCACGCCCGGAAAGTTATTTAAGAGTTAGTACAACACAGTACTAAATGGAACTCAATAGATAATAAATAAAAAACTCATGCGATCAGGGGGCTGTCAGAAAATGCTTAGATACAAGGTAATCATAGAGGTAAAAAGTATATTAATATAACTGTGTTGGTTATGCAAAACTAGGGAATGGGTAATTTATCTATCTTTTAAAACAAAACAAAATATATATTGTAGACTACCCCTTTAAATTTCACATTGCTAAAATGTTACTTCACATCAGAGTATGATATAAGACAACATCAATGATCTGTTTATTTTCTTCATTTAATTAGCACAAGGAGCTGCAATATCTTAAAGGTGCAGAAAGGCCAACATGAAATGTACATGGGTGCATTTCAATTTTAAATAGTAGTCTTTTTTGCAATACACTTCCATTAGCAAAAAACGGTTCTAGTGAAGCGTATTAAAGGGACACTAAACCCAAATGTTTTCTTTTGTGATTCAGATAGAGCATTACATTTTAAGCAACTTTCTAATTTACTCCTATTATCATATTTTCTTCATTCTCTTGTTATCTTTATTTGAAATGCAAGAATGTAAGTTTAGATGCCGGCCCATTTTTGTTGAATAACCTGGGTTATTCTTGCTGATTGGTGGATAAATTCATCCACCAATAAAAAAGTGCTCTCCAGGGTTCTGAACAAAAAAAGAAGCTTAGATGCCTTTTTTTCAAATAAAGATAGCAAGTGAACGAAGAAAAATTCATAATAGGAGTAAATTAGAAAGTTGCTTAAAATTGCATGCTCTAACTGAATCATGAAAGAAAAAAATTTGGGTTTAGTGTCCCTTTAAAGGGACAGTCTACACCAAAATTTTTCTTATTTAAAAAGATAGATAATCCCTTTATTACCCATTCCCCGTTTTTGCATAACCAACACAGTTATATTAATATACTTTTTACCTCTGTGATTTCCTTGTATCTAAGCCTTTGCAGACAGCCTCCTTATCTAAGTGCCTTTGACTGACATGCAGTGTAGTCAATCAGTGAAGACTCCTAAATAACTTCACGGGAGTGAGCACAATGTTATCTATATGACACATGTGAACTAGCACAGTCTAACTGTAAAAAAACTTTCAAAATGCTCTGAGCTAGGAGGCGGTTTTCAACTGTTTAGAAATCAGTTTGAGCCTAGCTAGGTTTAGCTTTTCAAAAATACCACCAAGGGAACAAAGCAAATTTGATGATAAAAGTAAATTGGAAAGTTGTTTAAAATTGCATGCCCTATACGAATCATGAAAGTTTAGTTTTGACTAGACTGTCCCTTTAACTGTTTTTCAGTAGCATATGCACATATGCTGCGAGGGCCCATGGACCAGTATTCAAGCAACGCTCCTTGAGAGTCAGTCAGCAGTGGCTTATATGTCACAAATATTGAGGCTGAATTATCAAATGTCTGTCGGACCTGATCTGACAGTGCGGATCAGGTCCAACAGACCTCGCTGAATGCGGAGAGCAATACGCTCTCCGTATTCAGCATTGCACCAGCAGCTCTTGTGAGCTGCTGGTGCAACGCCGCCCCCTACAGACTCGCGGCCAATGGGCCGCCAGCAGGGGGGTGTCAATCAACCCGATCGTACTCGATCGGGTTGAATTTCGGCGATCTCTGTCTGCCTCATCAGAGCAGGCATACAGGGATATGGAGCAGCGGTCTTTAAACACGGGCCCTCAAGCTCCATTCGTAGCTTGATAAATGGGCCTCTAAGTCTTCACCAACACAATACACACTGCCCTCAGTTCTCTGAGCTTACTGGTTCACAGGTCCTCGCAGAATATGTGCATATGCTGCTCAAAACCAGTAAAAGATTTTACTAGAACTATTTCTACTAAATGTAAGTAAATTTAAAAATTGGTCCAATTTAAAATTGAAATGCACTTGTGCATATTCCAATTTTGACCTTTTCTATCCCTTTAAATGGTTTTTATTCTGTTAATATCCGAGTCACAAATGCAAAAGAAACTGGAAGCACAAGGGAATCAGGTTAACAGTATATTTAACTGTTGCAAACCTGCTAAAATGGTCAGACATATACAGAAATATAACATGGTAATGTATTTCATAAAACAATCAATCAGCAGAACCCATTTGATAAACACTTGCAGCTCAGCAGTCCTCTCGATTGGAAGCGTGTTTCATCAATCTCTGCGCTCTGTACAAGTGAAACACTGTCCGAGAGTGTCTTCCTCATGTCACTGCGCTGTTCTCAAGACAATAGGGCCTATTTATTATGCTGCACCTCGCTAAATGCCGAAAGCGTATGCCGCCACTTGCAAATTCACGGCCAATGGGCCGCTAGCAGGGGATGTCAAAGCAGGTGTTTAAAGGAAACGCTATCTCTTGAGAGCAATTGAAGTTAATGTGCGACTAGTTAGAGCGACCTGTCTAATAGTTAGAGCGCACTATCTAATAAAAATTATTCACAAAATTATTGCACACAAAATTTATAATGGCTCAAAGATATGAGGTTTTAGGTGTTAGAAAAAAAGGCAGACATATATATACACATAAATACATATGTAAACATATATAGACATATATATAAGTGCCTTGTAGCCCTTTGCAGTTTAAGTAGATGAAAACATGTAGAATCATATGTATGCAAAATTCATATTTAATAAAGTGTTATACTGTTTATTTCACAATCCAATGTTCTGCACATAGCAGAATATGTTCTATGTATTTGTAAATAGATGTTCCCATATATTGATGTATATATCTATACCTATATATAATAATGTGTGTGTGTATATATATATATATATATATATATATATATATACAGTATATATATATATATATATATTGTACCAAAAAAAAAAAAACACATCAGATATATGTAAAAATATGTATTGTGGATAAATAGAACATATTTTGCTATGTGAAGAACATTGGAATCGGGTTAGGGCACTTGAGAATATGCAATCAGGTTTGCACATGAGTAGGTTGTTAGTTTTTTCCACTCACTTTTTTTGCTCCATTGAATTGCATGGGGGAAAAGGTTATCGTGCGTGCAATATTCTAAGTTTGGCTTTTTACGGGTTAGCTGCAGAGCAATAACTTTTTACTTTCAACTTGTCTGGACCTTAATCTGAATGTTTCCTTCCACAACAAATGAACATTAAGGGCTAGATTACGAGTGGAGAGCTACCGTTTGTACGCAAACTCTGTCAGTTTTGTTTTTCTTTTTGCACAATGGAAATTGCGGTCGCATTACAAGTTGAAAGTAAACGACTTCACTGGAGCGCATTCGTGATTTACACTCATCGGGTTAGCGTGACTTGAGAGCTTACGTAATGCTTTGTTTACAGAGTTGAGTCAGGACAGTCTGACTAGAAAGTATGGACAAATATAGCACTTTTGTGTCCCCTAAGGTTTTATACATTTTTTTTTCCACGGGGTGAAAAACCTTATCTATAATTAAAATATAACTTTTAATGCATAAATTAAAAACAAATGTGTGAAGTTAAAAAATACAAGAGAGATTCTGGAAATGCAATATCATAATACTATTATAGCATTCTAGTTGATCTGGTAATACCTATAATTTACTATGTTCAAGTGTATATGTTTGGTATATAAGAACTAATAAACCTGTTGTGGCATAACTGTCAGTACTGGACCTATAACGTGGTGTAACAGAGTAACAGCAACCACTAGGGTCACTTTATACAGGGTGTTTGACAACTTCACATGAGCACAAGTAACTGATATATAAAGGGTGCTTGATTTATCCGTTTTACCACTAGCGTATAATATCAACCTGTATTTGTATGACTTGTTTAGTTGAAATGAATTTCAGCAAGGGATTAAATTACTAAATTGTGCCCGTTAATTGAGTCTTACTAATAGGAAGGAGTTAACAGATAGATGTAATTATGTAACACTCTTGTACAATTGTTACAAAATAAATTGCAACACAACAATTTAATATTATTCAGATTGGGTAGGAGTATAATGTTATAAAAGCCTACAGGGAGTTAAGGGCAAATGAATAAATAAATCAACCTGTTATTAATCCAGTGTTAATCTTGTACACCTCTGACAATGTTGTATAGTATTGTGAATTACTATGAAGAAGCAGTCATT
Organism: Bombina bombina; assembly: GCF_027579735.1. Lineage (NCBI taxonomy): Eukaryota > Metazoa > Chordata > Amphibia > Anura > Bombinatoridae > Bombina > Bombina bombina. The sequence goes on from NC_069505.1 coordinate 564,994,741, forward strand.
GTTCTGGTGGTTATTCAGGTTTAATTTCTATTTGAATATTGCTGAGGATTATACACCTGAAAATGTCTACCTCTCGATTATCTCGATTATCTAAAGTACCCCAATACTTATGGTGAGATTGTTGCACAATAAATTGCAACAAAGGGATTGAATGTATCTCACAGTCGGTTGGTGTTCGGCGCTGTGTGAACTCACAGGGAGTTGTAACTTAATACACAAGTAGATCAACCTTATATTACTCCAGTGTTACTCTATGTGACGCGAGTCACCATCATCTGGCAGCCTATTATGGAACACTCTTTGGGCCGGCGGTACATTGACTTAAGGATAACCAGAGACTGCATTGAAATGTGGAATTTTATATGCTGGACACCCCATGTACTTTCATAACTCTGTCTTATGTCCATGTCACCCTGTATATATAGATACAGGATGGGTACAGGGTGTGAGTGCCCATTGTGGGAGCATGTGTGACACAGTGCCATCTATTGGTTGAACTATCCCAAAAATATCATAACACCGTGCCCTCTATAGTTTGCAAGTTCACCACCAAAATGGATACAGGAGGAATGACTGATTTGCATATATTTGCATAGGCAAAAATACAAACAAATTATTGTTATTTTTACTGTTTAGATCTACCTGAATCACCCATCCTGTTGGCAAAGTTATATTCCCTTATTATATTGTTTTCTAAGTGTTTTCCTATGTTTATGTTTTATGGAGTGTGTGTCATCATAAGCTTACTGTTGTGTTTGTAGAAGCTAGTCCAGGGTAAAATAAAGCATTAGTAGTAATTCCTTCTGGATCAGTTTGTCCTGTCTGATTCTTTCAGGTATAACAGTAGTAGAGGTTCTGGCCATGCATTCTGGGTGCACCTTTCCCTGCAAGAGAGACCTGCTGCAGAGTCTGTGGGTTTGTAAGTAAAGAGCTGGCCTGGTGAGCCCCAAATGTCTTTTTAAAGACAGTGCAGGGAAAGGAATCAAAACCTACTCAAAGAATGGAATATTTTAGAGGGGAGATTACCTGCCTGAAAGGAGCAGTGAGGCAGAGGGATCTGTTCCTGCCTAGAATCAGCCAGGTAGAGCAATCTATTCCTGCCTAGAAGCAGACAGGGAGAGGGCACAATACCTGCCAGGATAGAGCTGCAGGGTAGAGGGACGCTACCTGCATGGGAGCCCACTGAGACTAGCCTAGCTGGGGGATATACAGCCACTTGCTTGACCCCGGTCTCAGCAAGGATTGCTCTGGATAAAGGGATGTCCAGGACATGGGAAGTGTTCTGATGGAGGTACTCATTCGGGGTACCAGGCGGTCTGTCACACTCATATACACCTCTCTCAATGTTATCTTGTATAATAAATGCCTGCACACAAACAGTCACTACTCTAGTGGTTGTTCAATTGGCCTAATGTTTAAATAGTCTTTACAGTCAAACAGCTATCTTTAGTTTGCACGTTAAAGTAAATTAGGGTTTAGTGTAACCTTTTTAAGTAGGTCTGCCCTATACAGCAGATTACTCCATACTTAAACATGCGGTAACTTAAATAAATATACGTTTTCTTTGTGGTCCTATGTAATGGCATATAGATCAACAGAGTACTTGTTTTCAAAATGATTTCTCTTATCAGAGTTAGCATTCAATCTCTTTGCTCTAGTTTAAAAAGTTAAAGTATGTTGTACATCTAACAACCCTCCCTTAACATGTTTCGCTGTGTAAATTATGGCTTTCTCAAAAGGATGTCAGAGGTCTGATGAGAATGGGCAGACTGGTTAGAGAAAGGCAACAGTAACTCAAATAACCACTTGTTACAACCAAGGTATGCAGAATACCATCTATGAACACAACTTGTCGAACCTTGAAGCAGATGGTCTACAGCAGCAGAAGACCACACTTGGTGTCACTCCTGTCAGCTAAGAACAGGAAACTGAGGCTACAATTCGCACAGGATCACCAAAATTGGAAAATAGAAGATTGGGAAAATGTTGCCTGGTCTGATGAGTCTTGATTTCAGCTGCAACATTTAGATGGTAGGGTCATAATTTGGCGTAAACAACATGAAAGCATGGATCCATCCTGCCTTGTATCAACGGTTCAGGCTGATGGTGGTTATGTAATGGTGTGGGCGATATTTTCTTGGCACACTTTAGGCCCTTAGTACCAATTGAGTATTGTTTAAATGCCACAGCCTTCCTGAGTATTGTTGTTGACCATGTCCCTCCCTTTATGACTACAGTGTACCCATCTTCTGATGGCTGCTTCCAGCAGGATAATGTATCATGTCACAAAGCTCCAATAATCTCAAACTGGTTTCTTGAACATGACAATGAATTCACTGTACACCAATGGCCTGAGGCCTCCACAGTCACCAGATCTCAATCCAATAGAGCACCTTTGAAAGGTGGTGGAACAGAAGATTTGCATCATGGATGTGCAGCCGACAACTCTGGAGCAACTGTGTGATGCTATCATGTCAATATGGTCCAACATGTCTGAGGAATGTTTCCAACACCTTGTTGAATTTATGCCACGAAGAAATAAGCCAGTTCTAAATGGCAAAAGTGGGTCCAGCCAGGTACTAGCAAGGTGTACCTAATAAAGTGGCCGGTGTGTGTATTATATATATATATATATATATATATATATTTACATAATATATATGTATATATACAGTATATATAGATATATTAAGACAATATTTATTTGTATATAGTTGATTTATGAAAAGGGAAAAGAGTAGGGAAAATTATGTCTGAGACTTGTACACGCTCCTAAGCGTACCTCCTTGATTTTCAACAAAAGATACCAACAGAAGGAAGAAAAATAATAGTAGAAGTATTAGAAAGTTGTTTAAAATCACATACTTTGGGGCCTATTTATTATGGTGCGAGCGGACATGATTCGATATTGCTGATTGTGTCCGCTGCACATCGAGCATACGCTGTCGGCATTTATCATTGCACCAGCAGTCCTTGTGAACTGCTGGTGCAATACCGCCCCCTGCAGATTCACGGCTAATCGGCCGCTAGCAGGGGGTGTCAATCAACCTGATCATATTCGATCGGGTTGATTTCTGGTGATGTCTGTCTGCCTCCTCAGAGCAGGCGGACAGGTTATGGAGCAGCAGTCTTTAGACCGCTGCTTCATAACTTGTGTTTCTGGCGAGCCTGAAGGCTCGCCAGAAACACGGGGCATCAAGCTCCGTTCGGAGCTTGATTATACGGCCCCATGATCTGAATCATGACCTGCGTCTAACACTCAGCTTTGACAGCAAAGACTGCAGCAAGGGGCAGAAGGCATCTAACTTCATATGGTAAGGAAGAACTAATAATTCTCCCTTTAAAATATGAAGATGGATCACTGATACCGAAAGTCTGAGGGGATCACTACACTGCATGATTTATTGTTTTGTTTTTGTTTTTCTAATAAATAAACATTACAAAATAATGAAATGTCTATAACCTGGGTAAGGGCAGACTGCTGCCGGGACCTAATTTGGCGGCTATTAGTGAGAGGAGGGAGGGTTAGAGAGTTGTTAGGCAGGGATCAGGTGGGAGGGTTGATGAGGGGTCCATACAGTACAAACAAAAAAACAAAACAAAAGTGCTCTAAAACTGCATACAGGTAGACAAGCCTAAAGGAACTTGCCTTGCTGTTATTTTATATTCCCTCCAATAATATTGGCACCCTCAGTAAATAAGAGCAAAGAAGGCTGTGAAAAAGTGTCTTTATTGTTTAACCTTTTGATCTTTTTGTTTATCATTTTAATTGAGGTTCAGTTCAAGGCATACAAATAAAGACATGTCCTTAGAAAATACAAGGGTAAATCATTGGAAAAACATACACCCAATGTAGCAAGAAAACAAACATTGCAGTTTTTATATTACTTTCTTTTAAGAAAGTATATATAATTTCCCCAACAAACTGTATACCATCTATATGAAATATGGGCCACTTATGGGCCCCCTTATGATAAAACATTACAATTCTAAAGAGGGTGTTCTTGGACAATAGGAGACCACTTTTGGGTCTCAGATGGTGAACCTCATTTTTACTATATATAGTTAACTCTTCCAAACTAATGAAATATAACAACGCAAGTGCATGATTGGAACAGCCAATAGAACGAGAGCTCAATCCTATTGGCTGATTGGAACAGCCAATAGGATTTTAGCAGCTCTAATTCCTATTGGTTGATTGAAATCTTTCAGTCAATAGGAATGCAAGGGACATCATCTTGGATTGCGTCACTTGCATTGAAGATTCAGTATACGGCGGTGACCGTATGAAGAGGATGCTCTGTGCCGGATGTCTTCAGGAAGGACCCGCTCCGCTCCGGCTGGATGAAGACTTCTTGCCGCCTGGATAAGGACTTTGCCGGCTGTTCCAATAAGCCAATAGGATTTGAGCTCTTATTCTATTGACTGATTGGAACAGCCAATAGAATGAGAGCTCAAATCCTATTGGCTGATTGGAACAGCCAATAGAATGAGAGTTCAAATCCTATTGGCTGATTGGAACAGCCAATAGGATTTTAGCAGCTCTAATTCCTATTGGCTGATTAAAAGTTTTCAGCCAATAGGAATGCAAGGGACGCCATCTTGGATTGCGTCACTTGCATTGAAGATTCACTATACGGTGATGACCATATGAAGAGGATGCTACGCGCCGGATGTCTTCAGGATGGACCCGCTCCACACCGGCTGGCTGAAGACAGAAGAGGCCGTCTGGATGAAGACTTCTTGCCGCCTGGATGAGGACTTCGCTGGATGGATGAAGATAGAAGAGGATGCCTAGATGAAAACTTCTTGCCGCCTTGATGAGGATCCTTCAAGCGGGACTTCAACAACTGTAAGTAGATTGTCACGGGTTAGTGTTTGGTTTTTTTAAGGGTTTTTTGGGTGGGTTTTTATTTTAGCTTAGGGTTTGGGCTATTCATAAAAGAGCTGAATGCCCTTTTAAGGGCAAGGCAAAAGAGCTAAATGCCCATACAAATGCCATTTTCAGGGCAATGGTTAGCTTAGGTTTTTTAAGATAGTTTTTTTATTTGTGGGGGTGGTAGGGTGGTGGGTTTTACTGTTGGGGGTGTTTGTATTTTTTTTTACAGGTAAAAGAGCTGATATATTTGGGGCAATGCCCCACAAAAGGCCCTTTTAAGGGCTATTGGTAGTTTTTTGTAGGCTAGGTTTTTTTATTTTGGGTGGTCTTTTTTATTTTGATAGGGCTATTAGATTATGTGTATCTCTTCTCTCTCTCTCTCTCTCTCTCTCTGTGCGCCTTCACTTGCCGGTCCTCGCGCTGCTTTGTCTCACTGATCAGCTGTGCTGCCGGGTCCTCGCGCTGCTGCCGGGTGGGTGCGCGTGCGATCAGATGCAAGAGTTTGTCTGAACTGCGCATGACGGCTTCAGACAAACTCTTGTCTTTTATAATATAGGATTCTTTTTTATTTTTGATAATTTGTTTGTTATTTTTTGTAATGTTAGTTATTTTATTTTTAGTAATTTTAGTGTTTTGTTTATTTTTTGTAATGTTAGGTTTTAGTGTAAGGCAGCTTAGGTTTTATTTCACGGGTAAGTTTGTATTTATTTTAACTAGGTAGTTAGTAAATAGTTAATAGCTATTTACTAACTAGTCTACCTAGTTAAAATAAATACAAACTTACCTGTGAAATAAAAATAAAACCTAAGCAAGCTACAATATAACTATTAGTTATATTGTAGCTATCTTAGATTTTATTTTACAGGTAAGTTTGTATTTAGCTTTAAATAGGAATTATTTAGTTAATAATTGTAACTTTAATTTAGCTGTCTTTTAATTATGTTAAAGTTAGGGGGTGTTAGGGTTAGGGTTACCTTAGGGTTAGGCTTACGTTAGGGTTAGGTTTACGGGTTAATATATTTATTTAGTGGTAGTGATGTGGCAGGCCAAAGGTTTGGGGGTTAATAACTGTATGTAGGTGACGGTGATGTTGGGGGCGGCAGATTAAGGGTTAATAACATAATGTAGGTGGCAGCGATGTTGGGGGCAGCAGATTAGGGGTTAATAACTGTATGTATGTGGAGGCAATGTTGGGGGCAGCAGATTATGGGTTAATAACTGTATGTAGGTGGCGGAGATGTTGGGGGTTATTAGTAATATGTAGGTGGTGGTGATATCAGGAGCGGCAGATTAGGGGTTATTAGTATTATGTAGGTGGCAGCAATGTTGGGGGCAGCAGATTAGGGGTGTTTAGACTCAGGGTTTGTGTTAGGGTGTTAGGTTTAAACGTAACTTTTATTTTCCCCATAGACATCAATAGGGCTGCGTTACGGAGCTTTTCATTCCGCGATCGTAGGTGTTAGGCTTTTTTTTTTGCCGGCTCTCCCCATTGATGTCTATGGGGAAATCGTGCATGAGCACGTCAAAGCAGCGCTTGTTTTTGGTGTGGTATGGAGCTCAATGCATCCATATCGCCCGCACAAGCCTGCTTTTTTAAAACTTGTAATGGCAGCGCTATAGGGAGTGAAATAATGCCGCTTTTGTTGCGGTCGTTAAAATCCCTATAAAACGCGTAATCAAGCTAAAAATCTCCCATTACCAATGGAGAAACTAACCAATACATGGGGTAAAAATAAAATAACATAATAGATGTCTAGAGCCCCCTTATTGAAATCTCAATCAAATGACATTCTTAAGTGTAGGCAAATGATTCTCACAATATATTCTCTACCAGCACATTTTTACACTAATAAGGAATCTATAAGAAGCAGAATACAGGCAATATTTTAGTCTAGCATGAGCTATGGATAAACAAAGGTAACCACAGGTTGTCGATTCTTAATTCAAACAAATGACAAGATAAAAGTTTCCCCCCAAGGTGTGTGGTGGCTTTCAGTTAACCTCCCATAAATAATATATGGTAAACAAGAGCATTGGCAAAGTAAAGATAACACTACAGTCTTATATCTAACTTTATATGGGATACAGACTGAAAAATAATAAAATCATTACCAATGAGAAAACTAACTACTGGGCAAAAAGTAAAATAGTATAACATAGATATGTCCAGGGTCCCCTTAGTAAAATCTCAACCAAATGTCATTCTTAAATGCAAACAGAAGATTCCCACAACATATTCCCTGTAAGTAAATGAAGGCTGTTTTCAAAAACCATGTAACAGTTTCTTCAAACTATGCCCAGTCTCCAGTAGCTGCATTTGAAGGGGGAACACAGAGAACCTTGTGTATAGGCTCCAGATAGTGCTTACGTGACCTAAGCCTGCAAAGTGATAAACTTCTACCCGGCATTGGAGTAAAGAGCCCGAATCAGCCATGTGGGTCGGCATGAATGTAAGTGCTCCCTTGGGACCATCTACAGAATTGTTTAGCTCTTACCTTTGACTACCTCCAAGTCTGTCACAGTGTATTTATGGTTCAGTGTTTTTAGCTTGCTTTGCAGCCGCCCACCATTCGGACCATGAGCAGGTTCACATTCTCTTGTCAGTATAAGCGGGTGAGTATTGTGCAGTTTGATCTGTACCTCTTATACAGCCGGTAAACCCATGTGCAAAATAGAGGAAGAAACAATTAGCATCTGAATGGCAGCCACTATTGGAGGCACATCAATTTTTGTCACATGAATAGATTGTGGTAAATGGATTGCGGTTTCTGTTTCAGCTAGAAATCGCCACTCTTGGTACTCTAGCATTTTGGTCAGCTCCTCAAAACAATGGCTAGTGACTTCTGTAAACATTGCTGAGGCTTCTGCCTGGTCGTTAATGGTCTCTGGGTCCTTGCCACCATCTTGAAGGCCATGTGAGGTGGAGAAATTTTCAAGGAGTTGCGCTATTAATAAGTTCAGTCCTGAGAAAAGATCTTCTAAGATCTCACAGATGCCATCCTCAAACATTTGCAGTACTGCATCCATATCCATTTGTAGATATTTTTTAATTAAATTACTCATTAAATCAGTTGCCTGAAGGTGGGGGGGGGGGGTGTTATGCGGCAGCTTAAAACTCACGTCCTTAAAGAAAGTGGTGTAGTTTCACTGAACAACATAGGCTAAAGATACAACTCAAAAAGTCTCTCCCGTACTCCTCCAAAGTTGTTTTAAGTATATCCTCTATAGTTTAATAAATTGAACATTAAAACAATCTGAGTATTCTTAGAAAATATATATGAGGATCAGGAGTTCTCCTAAGATGCATCCTGATGGTTCAGCTCTTCGCTCCGCCCCCCATGCTTTTGTAGATTTTATTATTTTTCAAGTGCTGCTTTATCTGCTTCTTTAATATTGTATCACCTTTTGATCTTTTGCTCAAGAAATACACAAAAATACTCTGCCCTCATGGATATCACACAATTGCAAACACAACACAGGTTTATCTTAAAAACAATAAAAAAATATTTGTTCAATATATGTGTGGCACAATTATTGGTACCTTCTTATTCAATATTTTTTGCTACCTCCCTTTTCCAAGATAACAGCTGTGAGTCTTCTCCTATAATGTCTGATGAGGTTGGAGAATACATGGCAAGGGATCTGAGATCATTTCCCCATACAAAATCTCTCCAGATCCTTCAAATCTTGAAGTCAACGCTGGGTGGACTCTGCTCTTCAGTTCACCCCACAGGTTTTTTACAGGGTTCAAGTCAGGAGAAAGGGATGGCCATGGCAGGACCTTGTTTTTGTGGTCAGTAAACCATGTTTGTGTTGATTTTGATGTATGTTTGGATCATTGTCCTGCTGGAAGATTAAACCACGGACCATTTTAAGCTTTCTACAGCGGCAGTCAGGTGTTAATTTAATATCTGTTGATATTTGATAGAGTTCATGATGCCATGCATCCTAACAAAATGTCTAGGTCCTCTGGCAGAAAAATAACCCCAAAACTTTAAAGAGCCACCAACATATTTATACGTCGGCATTAGGTACTTTTCCATATGTCTACCTTTCTGTATGCCCCAAACCTACCTCTGGTGTTTATTGCCAAAAAGCTCTATTTTAGTTTTATCTGACCATAGAACCCGATGCCATTTGAAGTTCCAGTAGTGTCTGGAAAACTGAAGATGCTTGAATTTGTTTTTGGATGAGAGTAGAAGCGTTTATCTTGAAACCCTTCCAAACAACTTGTGAATATATAGGTGACATCAGATTGTAGTTTTGGAGACTTTCTGACACTAAGATGCAATTAACTTCCTCTTCAAAATGCATTGAGACAATATAGACACATGTCCTCTTCCAGGTTGATTAATATCATTTCCAGTTGACTGGAACTTCTTAAGTTATGCCCTGATGGTGCAAATGGGTATTTGCAATGTGTTTGCCATTTTCTTATAGCCTCTTCCCATTTTGTGAAGCTAAAAAACCTTATGCCACATATCACATCTATATTACTTGGTCTTACCCATTGTGATAAATGACTAAGGGAATTTGGCCTATGTGTTACCTCATATTTATAACCCTGTAAAACAGGAAGTCATGGTTGAACAATTTCCTGTTCCTAGTCACCCAGGTGTTCTAAAAAAATGTAAAACATCAATGGGAATGTATTTCAAACATATTTTTTTCATATGAATTCATAGGGGTGCCAATAATTGTGCCACACATATATTTGACAAAGATTTTTTTTAGGGGGGGGGGGGATAAACCAGTGTTGTGTTTGATATCCATGAAAGCAGAGTATTTTTGTGTATTTTTTTAACAAAAGATCAAAAGGTTAAACAATAAAGACAAATTTTCACAGCCTTCTTTGCAAATATTTACCAAGGGTGCCAATATTAGTGAAGGTGACTGTAAATAATTTCAGTGAAACCCAAAGTTTGTGAAAAAGTAAACATTTTTTAATATGATCACATTTGGCAGCAAAAGGGTTGCATGAAATATACCAGGTAAATAATATGACAGGTAAATAAAAAACCAAAACAAAGTCTCTATTTCTGTTTAAATGGAGTAATGGCAAAAATGGTAAAAAATGATCTGGTAATTTTTCTTTGAAATTCCCGGAAGCAAAATGGTTAAAGTGACATGAAACTTAAATGTTTTATTTCATGATTTAGATAGAGCATACAATTTTAAACTATTTTCCAAATTACTTCTATGATTAAATTTTCTTAATTCTCTTGCCAGCAATACACTACTGGGAGCTAGTTGAACACATGTGGTGAGCCAATGACATGAGCCATATATGTGAAGCAAGCAATCAGCAGCAAGCTCACAATAGTGTATTGGTCTATCTGATTGTACTTTTCAACAAAGGACACCAAGATAACAAAGCAAATTAGATGAATACCCTACCTGAATCATGAAAGTTACATTTTCACTTGACTGTACCTTTAAGGCAATAACTGGAGGAACATTTAAAATCAAGGGGTAGATTTCTCATACCCCGTGGGGACATGATTCGCTATAGTGAATCATGTCCGCCCTGCATCACTAAATGCCGACAGCATTTAATATTGCACAAGCAGTTCTGGTGACAATGCCACCCCCTGCAGATTTGCGGCCGCTAGCAGGGGGTGTCAATCAACCCGATCGTATACGATCGGGCGGATTGCTGTCTGCCACCTCAGTGGCGGCGGACGAGTTAAGGAGCAGCGGTCTTAACTCCAGTTTCCTGCTTGCGCGGAAAAAGGCCTGTTTGGCCCTTAATATCACGGCCCCCAAGTAAGAATGTGCCTGGCATGGTGAAAATGATCAGTGCTGTTTACTGTACTGCAGCTGGAAAGAAATGCCATACATCTAAGCAGAATAGTCAGACTAACAATTGGTAAGCATTTTACACAACTCAGAAATGCCATCTATCTAAAACAGAAGCAGTAATATGTAGCTGTGTTAAGCCAGGCTGAGAACAAGTCTATCACACTGTGTATATGTCCCCACAGAAATCGGTGGCCCAAATGATTTTAACCCTTTCAAAATACCAGTTATTTACAAAAGGAAAAATATATAGGGTGACAAGGTTGGCCAACAGTTTGCAATAAAAAGCATTGGGCCGGGCTGATAACGCATGGATTCTATAAAGCAGCTTGTGCACTATATAAGTCCACACAGAAATCAGTGGACTTGAATCCTTTCAATATGCAAGCTACTTATTCAAAACATAAGCAACATTGTGATGTTTGTCATTTGCTTATTGAAATATAACATGATTTTTTTTTTTAAATAAAACTTAAGTTTTTTAGGTTTAGAGAAAGTGTAATATTTAATTTATGAGGACATTCCAACCAAAATTAGAATCATCATGAATGCATTTCAGCTTTGAATAGAAGCATATACACGTCTTAGCAACAATGCGTCAAATAAAAGCTATAGCTGTTTCAAAAGTGTATTTAAGTATGCACGTGCACCAGCATTTTAAACACAGCGCTTGCTCAGAGAGCTTAAGTGCTTGTACTATCTGGTAATGACTCAGTTTGTTAATTGCTGACATGATACAAACCTCTACTGGCGCTCTGAGCGGCTGCAGTATTTAAAATGCTGGTGCACTGAGAGTATCTAGCTATGCTTCACATGCACGTGCAGACACAAATGTTAACACTAAAACAGTGATAACCTTTACTAGAAGCATTTTTGCCAATTCATCTATATTACAAATATGTTTCTATTCAGATACAATTCATCTGTGTGCATTTAAATGTTGACTGTAATGTCCCTTTAAAATAAAAAAAATGACGTATGTTTTGTTTGTCAGCTATATTTAGAAGATAAGAAGCTAACTTTAGCTTCCTATTGCAACTGAGGTTTCCCGCCACTGCAGCTACACATTCTTGGCAATTAGACGTTCACAGCTGCTCTGTAAGTGAGTGAGATAATACAAGCTACTGAGCTGGTCGCAGACGCAGCATGCCTTGCAATGCTAATTGGCTGGTCCAGCTGTCACTCAGCTGAGGAAGTCAGAACGACATCCTAAGCCGTCCCAATAAATTGCATCAGCAGAATTCCTGCTTTCACTAGTAATTTCCAGATTACTTATTTGTTTAATTCTACAACATATTTGTGCATAACTCCTGGAGCTATAGCTATGCGATTACTGTTTCTGTTATCGCTTCTAGTTCCTGATGCAGCTTGTGGTGAGTATTTGTTTTAGATAGCATCAGATAATTGTATTTTGCACATCAGTTTGAGGTATTTCTATTTCCTTGTAACTATTTGTAATCTTTTGTATATTGAGCTGAAGGAACAGCATTGCACTACTGTCATCTAGATAAACACATCTAGTTAGCCAATCACAAGAGACAAATGAGTGCAGGCACCATTTAGAAGCTAGCTCCCACAAGTGTAGGATATGTGATTATTCTTTTTCATCTAGGAATACCAAGAGAATGAAGCACATTTTAAAAATAGAAGTGAATTTAAAAGTGTCTGAAAATGACATGCTCTGTCTTAATCATGCAATATTAATTTTGACTTTCTTATCCCTTTTTAAAGTAGCATTAAAGTATGTTTATTATCTACATAGTATGTATAAGTCATTAATGGGGCATTACACATTGTAGTTTTCTGCACTACATTTTAGTCTTAGCAATGTAATGGCAACAATTTCTGCAGTCTCACAATAAACTTAAACATCAAGTGAGTGTGAAAATGTTTTGTGATTGGTTCACCAATGTGCTTTGCTATTTCTTCAACAAAGGATATCTAAAGAATGAAGCAAATTAGATAATTGAGGTAAATTGGAATGTTGTTTAACCCCTTAACGACCGACAACGTACAGGGTACGTCCTCTAAAAAAATACAGTTAACGACCGAGGACGTACCCTGTACGTCGTCTGGGAAAGCGGTGGAAGTGATCCTGATTGCTTCCAGCCGCTTTCCGGTTATTGCAGTGATGCCAGTTCTTAAGATGGCGGGGACAATTGTGGGGTGGGGGAGGGAAGAGAGCTGTCTGGGAGGGATCAGGGGGTCTGATGTATCAGGTGGGTGGCTAATCTCTACACTAAAGCTAAAATTAACCCTGCAAGCGCCCTACAAGCTACCTAATTAACCCCTTCACTGCAAGCCATAATACACGTGTTATGCGCAGCGGCATTTAGCGGCCTTCTAATTAATATAACACGACGCCAAAGCCATATATGTCTGCTATTTTATTTGATCGCATTTGTCGGTGAAATGGTAGCAGGAAATATACCAAAATGGGCCTAGATCAATACTTTGGGTTGTCTACTACACTACACTAAAGCTAAAATTAACCCAAAAAGCTCCCTACATGCTCCCTAATTCAGTGACGTGCGGTGAGGTCAGAGGCTGGTTAGGCACTGGCTGTGATATGCCAGAAAAACACATATATGAACCCGACAAAGGCATTTACTGCTATTATTAAATTTGCTTCATTCTCTTGGTATCCTTTGTAAAAGGATATGCATCAATGCACTACTGGGTGCTAACTGAACACATTAAATGAGCCAATGACAAGAGGCATATAAGTGCAGCCACCAATCACCAGATGCTACCAGTAGTGCATTTCTACTCCTTAGCCTGCCTAGATATGCTTTTCAAATGATACCAAAAAAAGAAAGCAAAATAGATAACAGAAGTAAAATGTAAAGTTGTTCAATTTTTATTTATTTTTTATCTGAAACATGAAAGAAAAAAATTGTGTTTAATGCTCCTTTAACGTTGTAAAATGAATTAACATTCATCTACTAAAATACAAATTAAAGGGACAGGAAACCCCAAATTTTTCTTTCATGGTTTGGATATAACTTACAATTTTAAACAACTTTCCAGTTTACTTCTATTATCAAATGTGCTTCATTCTCTTGTTATCCTTTGCTGAAGGAGCAACATTGCACTACTGGCAGCTAGCTGATCACATCTAGTTAGCCAATCACAAGAGTGTGCAGGCACCAATCATCAGCTAGCAACTAGTGTAGGATATGTGTGTATTAATTTTCAATAAGGGATACTAAGAGAACAAAACACATTTTATAATAGAAGTGAATTTAAAAGTGTCTTAAAATGACCTGCTCTATCTCAAACATTCAAGTTTTTTTTTTTTTTACTTTCCTATCCCTTTAAGTAACACATTATTCTCTATTAGTTTTTATCCTTCCTTACAAAGCAACTGCAAATGTATTTCTTAAAGGGACATGAAACCCTAATTTTATCTTTCATGATTTAGGTAGAACATACAATTGTTTGAAACTACTTTCCAGTTTACTTCTAATCACCTTCATTCTCTTTGTAACACATACACTGACACCTCTAGGGCTGAGGATACACACATACACTGACACCTCTAGGGCTGAGGATACACACATACACTGACACCTCTGGGGCTGAGGATACACACATACACTGACACCTCTAGGGATGAGGATACACACATACACTGACACCTCTAGGGATGAGGATACACACATACACTGACACCTCTAGGGATGAGGATACACACATACACTGACACCTCTAGGGATGAGGATAGACACATACACTGACACCTCTAGGGATGAGGATACACACATACACTGACACCTCTAGGGATGAGGATACACACATACACTGACACCTCTAGGGATGAGGATACACACATACACTGACACCTCTAGGGATGAGGATACACACATACACTGACACCTCTAGGGATGAGGATACACACACTGACACCTCTAGGGATGAGGATACACACATACACTGACACCTCTAGGGATGAGGATACACACATACACTGACACCTCTAGGGATGAGGATACACACATACACTGACACCTCTAGGGATGAGGATACACACATACACTGACACCTCTAGGGATGAGGATACACACATACACTGACACCTCTAGGGATGAGGATACACACAT